>NC_056735.1:1962771877-1962941877 GCF_019279795.1 Protopterus annectens
CTGGTCACAGCTTGACAACATGGGAGTGTAGATAGGACATACTTGAAATATAACTTTTCTAACAGTTTCAGGGGTTGCTACAGTGACAGGTGTGTTCTCATGATGGTTGACAATTACTTGTATTCCCTGTTTGCTGGCTACACATCTGGGATCATCCCACAGACTTACCAGGGGGACAGGGGGACAGGCAGCAGATATAGGCACATATACTGGACATTCTGGCCTCGTGTACAGTTGTGGGGTATGAATTTGTATGCAGTCTAATTCCACTCCCAGGATTCAGATCATGGCTGTGTCTGCTACAACTTAAACACTGCCCATCACAGTTGTGTCTGTTAAATTGATATTGCTGTATATCTCCAATCTGCTTTCTGTCTTATTAATCCTCTGTGCTTATGCATTCTGACCTTGTATAACAACACTCTTATACAGATTTCCTAGACAGTTATATGTTGTAGGACAGTGTGGGTGACAGTGATGTGTAATACCTCATTATTCAGAACAACTGCATATCATTCTTGGATTTCTGGGCACAGTGTTGGTATCTGACAGACCTGTGGGATGAATGTTTATTAGCACTGCCTGAATATTCCCACACACAGTACCAGGTTCCACATTACTATTATGCACATAGATCTCAATCTGTTACTGTACACACTCTGACCACAGCTTAACAAGTTGGGGTGTAAATGGGACATATGTGGCTTCTTAGTCACATAAGGTATTGGGGAGTTGCTAGTGTGCCAGGTTTGTTGTCATAGATGTGTGTCAATCAGTTGTATTTCCTGTTTGCTGCCTAATATGTTTGGGATCATCCACTAATTTCACAGGGGGACAGGTTGATAGGCAATAGATATGGGTCACTTTAATAGACATTCTGGACATATCTGTACATTTGTGGGGTATGATTCTGAATGCAGACTACTACCACTGGCAGAATTCAAACCATGGCTATGTGTGCTAAAAAAACAACAGTTCCCATCTCAGTTGTATGTGCTATTCATTTTTTGTTGTCTGCATTTTCCCTGTTTACTATCTATGTGTCTCTCAGTTGCACTAAATGGCCTCTGGGGATTACTCCTGTCATATACAGGCATTCCTACACATTCAATTTATGGTGCATGGTGTGGGTAACAGTGCTTAATACTACAGTACTATTACATGATTGCAAATCTACATTACCATATGATACCAGAATATACACATGCAGTCCAGCAGTTAGACTTTGCCATACAAACAATATGAAACTCTTCCTGTCATATTCTCTAGTGTATGCAGTACTTGCCTTGAACAATATAGGTTTTATTCTAGCAATTAATTTACTACTACTTTTATTTTTATTTCCTATGACAATAAAAGCATGAGTATTACTGACCTGCCTCATGTTGCAACCACACCAAGCAGCAGATGTGGGCCTCCTGGTTCGCTGCCCACTTCGTTGCAGCTGTGGGGGACATAAGAGGAATGTTTAGCCATACCTATCCATGATACACCTAAGCTGGCACTTATTACACACATACTGGGGTGATACTTACACACATCTGGAACATCCCCTGATGCTCTAGCCTCTTGGAGCCACTCCTCCAAGAGGTCCCCCTTCCACTGCTTCAGGTCGGCATAGTGGTGTCTGACCTGCTCACCAGTTCAGGATATGCCAGTGGGACTGGTGAGGTTGGGGGCGAGATGGTCCCAGGCCTCTGCCTTATATTGGGAGCCCTGGTACTGGCCCTGCAGCAGTCTCTGTGCATGGTCTTTAACTAGGAGTCCTGCCTTGACCTTGGACTCCTGGATGCACCAGCGCTGTGCCCAGAAGTGCACTCCTTCTCCCCTTACTACCATAGTGCTTGCAAGGGGAAGGTACAACCAGTTATTAGATGTATTCCCATCTCTTGGGTTGAAGTAGGGCTGATTTCCCACACTTTTCCGTGATTGGCCAGTTTTGAAAGGGCTAAGCTATGGGCAAACCTGCTTACCTAAGGTTGGCATTGTTTGAAGGGGTATACCACTGGGCACAAAGAGTTAGCTGGTCTACACATTGCTCACACCTTCTATGCTAGCCTGTGCAATGCTTAGCATTGCTTACATTAGACCTTCATTATAATGCCTTTTTGGCATTGTGTTATTATTCATTATACCTTATATGTATGCCTGGTATCCCTGATTGATGTGTGTATACACTCTGTGGGGTCTTTGTGCTTTATTGGGGACTTCAACACACTATTACAATTACACCTTACTTCTGGGCGTACTGCTGTACTCCAGTTCACATATTTATGTTATGTAGTTGGTTATGGTACATATGACTGTATACTGATGCCTTTCACAGGTACAGTTTGGTTATACTATGGTGGGGACATGTTTACTACTACCTCATTCTTTTTTTCTTCTGTGATGGCTTGGTGGATAGCTATTGGGATTATTGTGTATAGGGTTCGAGACCTGCATGGCTGTTTATTTTGTTGATGGGCAGAACAAGGGCCATTGGATACAGAGTGATTAAGGCACTTTTGAGCAGTTGTAAGTGGGTTTGCACGACAGTAAGCATTGCTAACCTGCCGTTACATCTGCTTACAGTGAAACAGAAGTACAACAAATAAAAGCATGTACTCAATATAACGTAATTCTATATTTGTTTTTGACTTGATAGGTTAGTTTGCCAGAAGACGCTTATCAACCATGACCAAGGTGAAAAGACAACATTGGACTACATCAGGAAAAAAGAAAACATAGTAAGGTAGCACTGTTATGATATGGGTTCATAACTTTTTACAGAACATACAGCCATCAAGAAGTTCAGCAGTATCAATCAATATTGGTTGGTACATTAACAGTGTCCCCTATTAAGTAGGTTCTTCCCAGCACTCTCAAGTCAAAACTGTTTTTAAATGTTACTAGAGATGTGCTCTGCTTAATATGTAAGGGATGTTTATTTGGAAATATGGTGGTGCATTGTTAGGTTTTTGTCATGCCAGATAGCATTGTTTAATGTGGCAGAATATGTTTAGTTTTTTAAAGCTGCTGTTTGCTCCAACACACGCTTTGTTTATGTGAAGGATTTCAAAGGGTGAAAGGTCATTCATAGCACAGAAGGCTAAGTAGAGATCACCCTTCAGGAGCCTATACCAGACTGAACTGAGGGATAAGACTTTTAGCCTATAGGAACAGCCATGGGTACTAAGAACTGCAGTCTTCTTGGTAAGACAATATCGAGTATCTGAAGTTAATTTAGGTACTATTTATGTACTCAATGAGGTACATGCCAAAGGTACCATATATTCAATGATGGGCCTAATAAGGGAGGAATAAAGTGAGACTATAACTGAGGGTTTTCCTTCTAGAACAAATATCCCAGGTGCAATGGTATGAGCTGTAGCAGAGAGACAACGACATATACAGTGAACTACGTATGAGTAAATGTTCATTTGTGAGTTTGTCAATAATCCCACTAAAAGGGATATTGCAGAAGCCTCAGCAAGGTCTGGGTTAGCAGTGTAAACTATATTTATATTCATCACCGCTTTAAAGCATTCAGATAGGTTTGGTAAGCATGATCTGTCTTTTATGAAACTTGCATTTGCAAGCATATTGGTCACCTATATTGTTTATGTGTTTATCTACAGTACATTCCATAGTCTTGCAAATAATGCTAATGAGACTGCTAGGCCTGTAATTCCTTGAGTTAGCTGAGACCATCTTGTGCTATAGCATCACAACAGCCATAACAGCAACTCTACTTCACACACTGCAGTTGAAACCAGTGGAAATATTCAGGCTGAGTAGTTTACTGGAGAGAATTTGCTAGGTGTGGCTTAATGCTTCTCAGCAGACATCCAGAGATGTTGTCAAGATTAGTGTAAATTATATTTTCAGTTTTGGAAAAGTGTCAAAACAATTTAGTCCCAGTGATTTCAGGAGGGGAGACCTTAGGGAAAATGAGGGCAGAATTGAGGGTGGGCTCTGTGGTAGGTGGAGTGAAGTTTAAAAAGAATCTGCAAACATATTAGCCATGTCCTTGAACTCAAACAGGCAGATATGTTTAGTACAGAATTGGTAGTAAAATCCTAGTTTCCTATTATAGCTGCATAAAACATTATTGCTGCCTTTTGAGTTAGAACCAACCCTAGGTTCATAGTCACCGATACTTTCCTTAATGATAATCTTGATGGATTTACTCCCCAGTTTTTAATCTCTTTTTATAGTGATGAAGTAGAAATATTTTATAATTTTGTTATAGACATGGTTGACATGGGAGGTCAACTCTAAAATTTTATTTTTAAACTTGCCATTATGTTATTTTGATTGTATTAAATGGGTATGATACCTCAGTATATCTTTCTGAGAGTGAATAAAATTCAAAGGATAGAGGTAAAGACCTCAATTACACAGTTTATTGGGGAACTATACCATGTGAGAGTATCAGAAATTGAAGTAAATGACAACTAATTGGTTTTGGTGTAAGCCTACATGAAGAGAAGTTATTATGGGCCATGAAGCTCATTTTCAGGAAGAATGTCAAAGTGAGATGATCATATTTGACTAGTGAGGGAATAAAATGTAGGGTGGCACAATTATGGGAAACATTTGTGATAACCATATCTATGAGATTAGCCCACTTGATGCACAGTTTGACAATTTGGTCAGGTGTACTGACATTTACAAAGTCTACAAATATTTAGACATATCTGATACTGGTGGTATATTTTTGCAGTTTATTGAGGGCAGTTGAAGTTGCCCATTAGAAAGTAATTTGGTACAATGGTTGACATTTTTTCTGAATAGCCCATAGATGGAGTTCTATAACTGTGTATAATGTGATAATTAATTTTATTGTGGATTACTAGGACTCTAGCCATTCCTAGAGTTTTATAATGTAGAATCTGGAAAGACACAATTGGGTTATGAATAAATACAGATACTTCTCTGCATCTCCAGTGTATCTGAATGCATGATAGCAGTGTACCATGGAATAAAGGGAGAGCTATCCGTACACCAAAATCAATTTTTTTTCTTCCTAATTACACAAATGCTAATGTTGTTTAGCCTTGAGACTTTCTGTAGTTTGGAATTTTCTCTGATGGTATGTCCATTTGGTGAACACTACATAAAAAAGTCACTATTGAGGGTAGCAAGTGTTTTATCTAGAAGGTAAAAACTGAGGCATGAGTAGTCTATGGCATCCCTATCAAAGTGTAGGGGTGGTAGGGCTGTTGACCATTTCATTCCATATAGACACAAACTCTGAATAACAATTTATCAATCATTATGTTAAACTTTAACTATGACATCATTCTTGGTGGAAGCAGAATGCTGCTCATTGATAGGTTCTTGCCATCTTTGAAGACAATATAGAAAGATCAACAATGTCCCCCTGCATCCCTCCTAGGGTGGAATGCCTAAGAGTATTTATCATCACTTGGGGAACTACAATGTCTAAATCATTTCTGGGGCAATGCATGGACCTCAAACAAAAGTGAGTAAACGGCAGACTGCAACAAAGCATGGACTACTTTGTAAACCAAAAAGCAAAAGCTGTTTATTGTAAGCGCTTTCGGTTGAGATAGTACCCAACCTTCATCAGACAAAGTGTTACATAACAATGCTTCCTACTTATATAGTGTTACTCTAACAAATTAACACAATGCATGGGCCAAAGAGCTTTAGTGACATCCCTAATTCTAGCACCAATAAAAATAACCAGAGTTGTGATGTATTTTTAGTTTATGGACTTATTAATGGAAGACTAAAATGTTGCTAGGTTTATAAGAGATTACTAGGCTAATGGCTTAAGAGCTCTTACAAGCCTAACCAATATAGCCCAGTTTTACCCAATATATGGTCCTAGAGGTAAGAGGATGGCATGGATCTGTGTCTATGCCTTGAGTATCTTACAAATTGCCCCTGTCCATAACAGATATAGACATTACCCCAGGTGTGAATTTGCAATTCCTCATCCATTAATCCAAACTGTATCTAAAGAGGGACGGGGAAGGGCTCTGCTTAATGTCAGTAGGAAGCCTGTTTCAAAGAAGGGACAATCTCTGCAGCACATATGTCTCTCCAATATATTTTGTTTGAGTCACTGACTAGGTTTAGGTCCCTAGATGGGTGACCCTCATGCTGTTTGAATTGTGGATGTACAGCAGCTCCATCAGGGCTGGATTTGTGAGTGCCTTGAAAGGTCAGGCATAGGTCATCCTTTAATAGTCAGAAACAGACAGAGTAAATGGATACAGATTTTACTCTATCCACATAGGACATGTTTACACCCTGCATTTTCTTTTTGAAAAACCTCTGAGGTCACTCCAGCTGCTGTAAGTGCCTAGTCAAGTGTATGCTAAATGGAGTATTGTAGTCAATTATTGATCTAATGAAAATTGAGTACAGCAGTACTATAATTTCCTTGCATCTGAATTCCATACCTTTACTTACAAATTGTGCCACATAGAAGGACTTCCTCAACACTGTAGACACATGCCAGTCAAAGTTCAGGATACTATCAATCTGTGTACCTACATCTCTTGCCTTTGAGTGTACTCTTAGGGATGTGCCATTGCTGTTGTAATTTGCAGGGGAATTTGGCTTCCCAAAGGGTATGATAATGCATTTTTTCACATTTAGTTGTAGGCCACGGTTCTGGCACCAGTCATTTGCCTGATCTAGACCATCCTGAAGGATATCAACATCATTGGGAGATTCAATGATTGCCCCCAGCCTGCAGTCATTGGCAAACTTTGCCATCCAGAGACCTTCCACTTTAGTCTTGATTTCAGAGAAGTATATTCTGAATAGGGGTGGACACAGAAATGAGCCCTGTGACACACCACTAGTAATTGGCCTCTTGTTGGATCTGGATTCATCTACTTCAGCCACATGTGCCCTGTCCATGAGCCAATTGGCTATCCATCTGGTGATGTAGGGATTTATGTCCGGTTTTATGAGTTTATTTATAATAATGTGCCTTTGCTAGGTCAAGGTAGGAAATATGTGCTATTTTACCCTCATCTGTGGTCTTAGTGACTTTCTCAAAGAAATCCATCGTTTTCAGTAGGCATAACCTGCTTTTGACAAAGCTGAATTGGATCAAGTCTCATGCTTGGAGTTTTCCTATGTCATTATTTATCAGGTCCATGAGTATTCTTTCCATGGCCTTACATATAAACTGTCAAATGTATGGGTCTGTAATTTCCTAGGATAGTAGATGTTCCCCCTTTTTGCAGAGGAGTGACTATTGCTGTCCTCCACTCTATCAGGTCAGACCCACTCTGGAAGATGTGGTTAAATAGAGATCCTAATGGGCCTGATAAGTCCTGATTTAAGCTGTTTAAAAGGCAGCATGCTATATCGTCAGGACCTGATGAAGCCATGTTTTTATCTTTAGAGAGCACAGTGGCGATCTGTTTTTTGATAATAATTGGCAGTGGAGTGGTAGAAGGTATTTCTTGGTTCAAACTGGGGGTGATGGGGAGGTAAAATTTGAGTTGAATTTGTCAGCCAGCAGAATTGCTATATCTTCCATTTGAGTATATATGATGCCATCTACAACTAATTCCACACATTGTTGGGTGTTGCCCTTAAGACTGCAAACATAACTGAAAATGCATTATGGTCATCATTAGTTTTGGAGGCTATTTTCACCTCAAAGTCTGCTTTCAGAGACTTGACTAATTCCCTGATTCACTTGTTTAAACTAATGAGGAATATTTTGTTCTGTTGTGCACATTCCCTATTACTTCTTGACAGGATTTTCTTTCTTTTGTTGTACAACCTATTAATTCCAGTGGTCTTCCAGAGTGATTTTTTTTGTGATTTGACCTAGGTTTATTTTGGTCTGGTACTACCATTTCTAGGCAGTTGTTTATATGGTCATTTAGGGCTTTTGTGTATTGCCTCTGCACAGGTTTCTGGATTTGAAGGAGCTTGGAAACTTGCTATGTAGCCTCTTAATGGGGAGTAATTTGCCTTAGAGAAGTTCTTAACATTGTTGTGTTTAGGAGGGGGGGTTAGTTTTACCTTTATTTCAAGGGACACTGCTTTGTGATCTGATCTTACCAGTTAGGACATCACATGGTGGGGGAGTGCAGTACTCTCCCATATTTGTGAGTTCCAGATCCAGGATATTTGTTCCACTAGTGGGAGTGCAGACTAGCTGTTCCAGGGAATTTGAATTTACAAAGTCAATAAATCTTTAGAAGATGAGTAATGGGTTTCCTGGTTCATGGTGGGAGACCTGTAACCACCAAGAATATGGTCATGGATTTTTCCCATGGTTAGCTGGGAATGGAGTACCTGAAGCATATCATATTGTTTGATCAGCCTTGAGGTGTCTTATCCTTTATGAAGACAGATATACCTCCATCATTTGCTCTTTCATGTTCAATAGTTGGTCAGAACATATGAAAGGCGTTATAGCCATGTGATGCTAGAGTGCTTTCCATGGTTTTGTACTATGTATCAGTAACTACACAGGTGTCAGCATTCTTTGGAATGATGAGAGCTTCATGGGAGTGTGGTTTCTTGCTGAGACTCCTAGCATTGAGCAGTAACATCTTTAGCTTGTCCTGAGTAGCTTTTTTTTATGTTGGAAGGTTTCTCTGTTTGCCAATGACTAAAAATAAGCACAATAGAGGTGGTTATTGCTTTGGACAATATCTGAAAACCTAGAGGTGACAGATGAAGACCATCCCTGTTAATGCAGTGTGGCCTGTCAACCATGTCCTCCCAGGCTGACAAGTATTGGACCCCTTTGGAATGATACCAGTAGCTAAGCTAATCGTTAAAGTCTATCATTTTTCTACTCATATTCTGGCATCAACCTTGGAGATGGTAGAATACTGCTCAGTGCTAGGCTCATACCTGCCTGTGACACACATTCTGAGAGCTCAATCATGTACCTCTTCATTATAGTCCAAGGAGGTACATCTCAGATCATTCACGCTCACATGCACTATGATTGAGTCATACTGGTACTAAGGGGTAACTGACCTAAGTGCTTGCATGATCTGAAGGATCCTGGCCAATGACAGGCAACTAACTGCAACCTTCTTCTTATACAGCCTGGTAAGATGGACTTCAGTATGTTTCACAACAGAGTCTCCTATAACCAGAATATTGGGTTGTGGAGTGTGTCACCTTATGGGCTTAGTAGCTGAGACACAATGAGATGTCACTTTACGTGTTGTGATGGGAATTGTCTTTTTTGTGTGCATGCCAAGTTTCTGAGGACTGTGTCTGAGAGACCTTTGAGTATTGAGTAAGTTACATGTGAGCACCACCACATATGTGAGTCTATGTGGGTGGTCCTTTGCGGGTGTTGTGATTGATGTGTTTGAGTCACTGACACCCTGTCTGTTGCTTTTTGTGTCGGTATGTGAGTCTAGCCTGCAGTGTCAATGTGTACCTACATCTCTCACATACTGCATTTGTCTTTTCAAGAATTAAGTGGTTGTCAGTATACATAAGGCAATTGTTACATTGCCTTAGAATGCCCATGTACACCAAGCTGGATGCAGAGATAGCAGGAAAGTGCCCATCCATGGTTGCAGGTCTTAATGTGTACTTGCAAGGGATAGGAGTGGGCAATGTCTATAACTGGATGAGGGAAACGTGTCTACTTGGTGTAATCTGCAAGTAATCTAACCAGCAATGCTGCCAGTACCCAAACCAATAGTCCTGGGTGCTTTAATAAGGTAAGGTAAGGTAGACCTAAATAGTCCTAACTAAATGTGTAAATGCTGCTCACCACGTGAACTAGTTGCCCTGTGAGTAACACAGGACCGAGGTAAAGTTTTGAGGTGTTTTATAGGGAAGTTTCAGCTTCTGGTGATTGCATGTATATAAGGCATTAGTAACTGCTGCTGCATTAAGAGCAGCTTCAAGCAAATGCAAGCCTTATATACAATCAGATAAAAGCAAGTTTTACCCTAATTATGCCCTAAGGGCAATCAGACAAGCTCAAAATAAACCTTCCACCAGCAATTACTGACTCATATAGATGAAATTATCCCTCTCTTGCCACAAGAGTGCAGACTCTGATCCTCTTAATGTAAAATGACTGGTTTGGAGCCCAGTTGTTAAAGAACCACAAACAAATGCCTAAAACAAACTACGAAACAGTGTACTTCACTGCAGAACAGCAGCCATTACAGCGCTTTCAATATACAACTTTAAACTTTTAAAGATGTGCAAAACAAAACAATAAATAGATAACTAAACTTTCACAGTATAATGAAAATAAGCAATGCTTCAGATGTGTGTCTGTACAGGGTACTGGCACAGCGAGTAGGTCCATGCAAATGTGACAAATTCATACCAGTAGTGAAAATACAAAAAAACTGACTATTGAGCCTACTGGTCAATAAAATTACTACATCTACATCCTTTTTGTGTGCTTCCCAGCTCAGATAGTCCAGGTAAAAGCCTACTGCCACTAGATGAATAATCCCAATCCTAATGTAAAAGCACAGTAAAAGAGTGTCTGGAGTGAAATGCTACCACAAACAAACTTAAACTTCAGGAAAGGCAATAAGTAATCCAAGATAACAGCAGTATACTTTAAACACCTTATAAAAGTGTGATTATTTAATAAATGTGCTTTGTTTTGTAAAAATGAGACAAGAGCCACTCAATTGTGCAGAATTTATAAAGGCACTAAGAACAAGGTGAGCTGGTCAATACGCCCTTTAGCCAATTAAACAACTACATGTAGGAATCTCTAGTGTGTTTCCCCAACTTGCACAGTCCAAGCTACTACTCACTGCTACTAGATGGGAAATCACCTGTCCTTTTGAGAAAAGAGATTGATAGAGTGAAAAAATGCACTACTTTATCCAACAGCTAGCTTGATAAAGAATTCAGAGCAAGACATTTTGTAAAACAGACAATTACAGGCAAAACACATTTTTTTTTTCAAAATAAGCACAAGGAAAGGCAAATAAATAATTAAAGATATAAACAGCAGAGTAGAATGAGAGGAATTTATGAAGCTTAGTTTACAGTAAGGGTTGGCAGCTTAAAAAATTACCAAGTTTAAAAAGCAGATCAAGAAACAGGAGAGTAGGTGATGAAAATAACAAGTAGGGAGTCAACACCAGTGCTTGTAGTTTTTGCAGGCCTTGAGTCTTATCAAAAAAGACAAAACCACACAGATATCCTCTGTGTATTTAAGTATCACTTAACAAACAAATTAAACAATATTCATGTAAAATGGGCAGCTTCTGTAATTTAAGTGTCTATCTGCCAGACAAAACAAAAACACAAGACCAAGCAGATTTCTTAAAACAGAAAACAAAATATAACAGGTAAAATAGAAAGCAGCTGTATCAGTTTAAGCTACTCACAGACAAAAAAGAGATTTACTTTCCTCCCCCAGCAGGGAGTCACCAACAGTGCTTGCAATTTTTGCAGGCCTTGTGCCTCACCAGAAAAAAGGAAGAGGAAAAGCAAGCAAACGTCCTGCAAAAATCACAGTTTTATTATGCCTCTAATGGGATTCACTTTTAATATGTTGCTAGGTTATAGCTAATTGGGAAGGACCACATGAATGCTGGAATCCCACTCTGATTCATTTTACTAATGCTTGTTCTCCTTGTTCTTGCCAGGACTATGCTTTTCTGTTAAATTAGAGGGTCCTGCATTGTCACGTTCTGCTGTAATATAATTTCTGCTATTCTTGGATTCTGATCTCAGTTTATAATCTTTGTCATCTCTTGTCATGTGTATTGAATCTATTTTCCTTAAGAGTTTTTTTTTTTCTTGTATGGGATACATCTTTGTTTCAGTGAATCCATGTTAAGTTGTTCTTGGTTGTAACTTGTAGTCCTGCTTCTTGAACAGTGCATTCCCATTCAGTCAGGGAGATTAGTTCAACATTATAACACAATGAGGGGATTACCAGTCTTAATCACCCAAGGACTTTCTTTGTATTGATACTTGTGGTTAAGTATATCTCCTCCCATTGTAGGCTCTTCAATTCCATCATACTTTTTTCAACTCATAAAGGTTTTTTGGGTGAATTCCCAGATCCATATGCCCTCTTTGTAGACTATGGTGATCATGTATCATTTCATGCCCTTGAATGGAGTTCCATGGAGATGTCTTCATCAAGTTTTTGATGTTTGTGTCGATTAGGCTTATTGCTGGTCCTGTATTTTCTCTGTCTGGAGATCTGCAGTTTTCCAAATTTGGTGTTGCACCTTTTTCTGTGGTGTTTTTTCTCAGTAAGATCCAAGATTCAACTCCCAGTGGAATCATCAAGGTCCACTGATAAAAGGGGTCTGTGCACAAGCTAATTATTAAAATTAAAGGATTGAATATATTTATAATATTTTAGAAATAAACCTATGGCTAACAATATACTTCAACTCTGATTTGTTATTGGTTTGTGATGCTGCATCCCTTACAGGATAGCAACAGGTGCTTGAGTGAGAGTAGCTGACATAGTGGATCTGTTAGATTTAGCAATTAGTTTGTACACAGAGCCTATTTATCTAATTAGAATTAAGCATTGTGAGTTATTCTAACAATTTCTTTAATTACAGTGATGAACTCTTCACTATTTTTCAATTAAATGATTTAATTAAGATAACATATTTCATACCAAGTAAGAGAAATTATTTGCCCAAGACTTCAGAGAAATTTTGTCTATTTAACAGAAAACTGAATCTTGAATATATTATGAAAATAGTGGATTTCCTGCAGGTTGAGCTTTGTAAGCATTCTATATTCTATCACTTTTGACATTTCCTTTACAGGTTTTTCAGGAATCTTGTGAAAGATATTATTCAAGCTCTTGGCAATAAAACAAAAGGAAGCCTTGCAAGAACATTGCACTTCTGATCATTTAAGATTTATGAAGGCTAATAAAGGCAGTGGTCTTGTCATGTACCAACATGATAAGTATAAACTGAAAAAATGTTAATTACTATCAACGAATATACTCAGATTTTTTTGTATGTGATATACTTTGAAGCACTGAAAATATTTTGTTAGATTTATTAATTCAAGGGTATATTCAGCCACAAATATAAGAATATATGAAAACTGATTTTTCATAACTTAGCATTCATTCTGGTATACCCAAAGTACATAAAAATATTTTTAAACTGCCCCTTTATCCCAAAATAGCAACAGCCAGATGTGCTACAGAGGGGATTCCTTTGTTACTTTATAGGTATCTTGATCTAATAGTAAAACAAAACTGTTTTTCATACGTTCATGATTCTTGGGATTTGCTAGATGTAATGACAAATAATTTTAATTCAGTAATAATGAAACAAGTATGTTTGCCTTAGATGTGCCATCATTATACACATGTATTTTTATGAATGCTTAAGTAATACTTGTTAGGTTATACCTTAAAAATTACACTGAGCTGTCAACTATGTTTATAAACACCTTAAGTAAATTGTTGGAATTATTGTTAGACAATCATTTTTTAATATAAAATATTATACAAAAACAAATTATAGATATTGTGACAAGGTGACTGCAGCCTCATCATTTGTGAATTTAGTTTTGTCTTGGTAGGAGAAAAGCATATTGCTAAATTTATTTTATTTATTTAACATTTCTTTTACCAGGATAAATCCAACTGGACAACAGGTGTCCATTTTCAGTAGAGTCCTGGGGAGAAAAGCTCCAAGGAAGTAACAGTGTGAATACATAAGTTAGATAACAAGAAAGCTAGCATACAAGGTAAAAAACAGTTAAATGCAAAACAATCACATAGTACAGTCAGGAGGTTACATGTCTACAATAACAGTACAGTCAGGAGGTTACATATCTACAATAACAGTATAATTAGGAGGTTGCATATCTACAACAATAGTACTAGCTGTGTAAATAAGATACTCAGGAGTAGGTCGAAATTTGTACAGTCAGGAGGTTGCACGTCTACAATAACAGTATAATCTGTGTAAATAAGATACTCAGGAGCAGATCGATATTTGTACAGTCAGGTAGGTTACACATCTACAATAACAGTACAATCTGTGTAAATACGATACTCAGGAGTAAGTTGATATTTGTACAGTCAGGAGGTTACATGTCTACAATAACAGTACAATCTGTGTAAATAAGATACTCAGGAGTAGGTCGATATTTGTACAGTCAGGAGGTTACACGTCTACAATAACAGTACAATCTGTGTAAATAAGATACCCATATAGTACAGTCAGGAGGTTACATATCTACAATAACAGTACAATCTGTGTAAATAAGATACTCAGGAGTAGGTCGATATTTGTACAGTCAGGAGGTTACATGTCTACAATAACAGTACAATCTGTGTAAATAAGATACTCAAGATTAGGTCAATATTTGTACAGTCAGGAGCTTACATGTCTACAATAACAGTAAGTAAGATACTCACATAGTACAGTCAGGAGCTTACATGTCTACAATAACAGTACAATATGTGTAAGTAAGATACTCACATAGTACAGTCAGAAGGTTACATGTCTACAATAACAGTACAAACTGTATAAATAAGATACTCAGGAGAAGGTCAATATTTACAATATTTACAAGAAGTACATTGCAGGTGATAGTATGATGTATGCATTGGAGGCTTCAGCGGGTAGTCTGCCTACAGGGCAGTGAGGATTCAGGGGGAGTCTTTGCAGTTACAGAGAGGGTTAGCAATGAAATGTGATCTAAGGAGGTCTTTGAATATACTTGTGTGATTTTGTAGCCTGAGTTCAAGTGGGAGGGTGTTCCATGCTTTTGCAACCTCATGGGAGAATAGAGATTCTCCAGAGTTGTTCTTACATGGATTGACTTCAATCAGGGATTTGATTTGTTACTTGATCGTAGTTCCCTGTTGGAGTTGTGAAAGTTTAACATGTCAGCTAGGGCAGGGGTTCTCTCAGGATGATGTAGAATTTGTTGAGCTATGATGAGTTGGTGGTAGTGTAGCAGGTTTGGAAATTCTAACCAGTGCAGTTTAAGTAGGGATTGGCAGTGGTGGAAGTGTGATCTAGTATTGGCAGCGAACCTAGCTGTTTTGTTGTAGCATGTGAAGAGTTTGTTCAGGTCGGTTTTATTAATGTTGGTAAGAACTGGAGAGGCGTAAAGTAATGTTGATAAGAGATGAGTTCTGGGTATTGTGGTTCTAGACTCAGGGGTTAGGAACTGTTTGCAATGATAGAGGCAACCTAGTTTTTATGGACTTTAGAGATAGTTTGGGATATGTGTTTGTTGTATTTAAGTTGTTGATCAGTAGTGACACCTAGCAGGTTGGCCTCAGCTACTGGGGTGATGAGGGTGCTATTGGCTGACAGGATGGTGAAGGTGGAGGCACAATATTTAGTTGGGTGGAATAGCATTAGCTGTGTTTTTGGGGGGTTTAGTATCAGTTGGTTGTTGTTCAGCCAGTTCTCTACCTCAGTGAAGGATTCTTGGGCTTTACTTTGTAGTTTGTTTGGGTGCTGAGCAGATTAGGGTTGTGTCATCTGCATACTGGACAATATTGGCTTTAGTGGTTGCTATGTGGAGATTATTTGTAAATATGTTGAAGAAAAGGGGGCCAAGGATTGAGCCTTGTGTGACGCTGCATGTGACGGGGAGTGGGGGGATTGGGAGTTGCCCCATTTGACAGATTATGAGTGGTTGTTTATGTAACTTTTAAACCATTGTAGGGTGGGATTATTGAGATTGAGTTCAGAGAGGCAGATAAGAAGTTTGTTATGGGAAACTGTATCAAATACCTTGGATAAGTCTAGGAAGGTGGCAGAGACCAATTTCCCTTGGTTCCTGTGTGAGTTTATGGTATTGGAAAAGTTGATTAGGGCAGTGTTGTTAGAATGGGATGGTCTGAATCCATGTTTGGTTTTGGATAGTAGGTTGTTGGTTAGGAGGTGGGTAAGGAGTTGGTGATGGATACATATTTCTAGAATTTTTGAGAGGGGTGATAGAATTGCAATGGGGTGGTAGTTAGAGAGGTCAGTAAAGGGGCCACATCTGTGGAAGGGGGTAATATATGAGGTTTTCCACAAGGATGGTATGGTACACATTGAAATAGATCTATTAATGAGTAGGGAGATGGGGTATGCAATGGCCTTGGATGCAACTTGTAGATACTGGGCTGGGAGACTGTCGGCAGCTAGGGTGGTAGGTTTGAGTTTTGCTAAAAGTTTTTGATTGGTTAATGTTGGTACTGGGTTGAGTGATAAGGGGGTGGAGTTAGTCTGGCAATTTAGGGATTGTGGTTGGGTTGTGGGTGATATATCATTTACTAGTTTCAGTATGGAAGAGGTAAAGTAGTTATTGAAGCCTGAGGCTAGGTAAGGGTCAGTACCGTCAATGTCTGGAGGTGCTGTGGTGGTTTTTCTGGGCCGGAGGATTTTGTTCACTGCAGCCCAGAATTTCTGTGGGTTTTTGCTGTGTTTCCTTTGTAGGGAAATATAGTGATTTTGTTTGTCCAACCTGACTTGCTTTTTTGCTTTATTTCTAAGTTCAGAAAAGGATTGCCTAGTTTTGGGTGTTTTGTGTTTTTTTCAAGTTATCCAAGCTTTGTCCCTAGCCTTGAGTAAGATCTATGTGGTTTTGTTTAGCCAGGGGGCAGGGTTACTGCGTACTCTTATTGTTTTCAGTGAGGCTAGTTGGTTTAAAATCTCTAGGAATTTGGAATTAAAGTATTTTACTGCATTATCCAAGGGGGGGGGGGGGTTTAGGGGAGCCCAATTGCAGGATTTTAGGGTTTCTGAGAATTGTTCTGAGGAGAATTTATTTTGGGAGTGGGTTTGTAACAGGGAGGGTAGGTTGGTATATTTCAGTTTGGGCAGAAGGAGAAAAGTTGGGTTATGGTCACTAAGAGAGTTGGGTAGTATCCTGCATAGGTTGGCAGTGTTGGACTGGTTAATGAGGATCCAATCTAAGGTGGATTCTTGTTTGGTGGTTTTGTCAATTCCTGTGGGTGAGTGTATGAGTTGAGTAAAGTTATATAGGTTTATGTGGTTAGTGGCTGTTGATGAGTGTATACTGTTCCAGTCGATGTTGACATCACCTAGGACTACAGTTTCTTGGGAGAGGGAGTGGGAAGCCCAGTGGAGTATAGATTCTAGGGTCTTAAGGTTGTCTTCTGGTGTTATATAGATGCTGAGTAGGTTTAGTTGTTTGTGTTGATTTAGGAGGAGTTTGGTGAATAAGGTCTCAGCATTGTTGAAATGTGGGGTTTCTTTTTGAAGGAGCTGAACTTTTAAATTGAATTTGTAAAGAAGGGCAATCCCACCACCTCTTCTGTGAGCTTTATCTACTCTTAATATATTAAAGCCAGGTGGGGTTATAGAGTTATCTTTAATATGGGGTTTAACCCATGTTTCTGTAATCACCATAATATCTGGGTTGTATGCAGAGATGACTCCATATAACTAAACTATTTTGTTCATGATACTATGAATGTTTAGGTTCAATATGAGTATATCAGTAGGTTTGTGCTTAAATGGGAGGTTGGGGTTGGATGTGGTATGGGGGATATTTGTTGGGCCGGGTTTGGGGTGGATGTCTCCTCCTAGTAGTAGTTGGGTGCAGTGCTGGCAATGGTTTTGAGGTTGAAGACTGTTAAGAAGTGATGTTTGAGGTTGGGTTGTTTTCTGGATTGTGAGGTGTATTGAATTGGAGATGTGAGTTGAAAGAGTAAACGGTAATGGATGACTAGTTGTGTGTTTGTAGGTATGGAGGGGTTACTTATGGTGTGTGGTGAGATGGGGGATTTGATGCAGTGCATGATGTTGAGTGGGTGATAAGTGGCACGAAATGGAGATTAAATAGAGCCAATGGATAGAGAAGGCAAGAGTATTGTGGTGATATGGTTATGGGAGTGTGGGGTAAGTGTCATGGTGCCTGTAAGGTCTATATATTGCAGAGTTGTGGATGGGTGGAGGAGGAGAAGAGGTGTGTGCAGTGTGTGATTTGTTGAAAAAGAGGGGGTGGTAGGTTAATGGAGTGTGGGTGTGGCCTAATTTTTGTGAGTTGTATTGCAGTGATTGGGTGATGTGGGGTAAGTATAAATCTATTAGTATTAGTGGTGGGTGAGGAATGGGGGTAGGGTAGGGGAGCGTATTGAGCCCGAAGGGAGAATGGAGTGGCTCCAAACTGATCAGTACACAGGTAGATGACTGCAGAAAACAATTTGTGAGCCTTTTTCAACAGATTGTATTTTTGAAGGGGACAGAGATATGCTGGGGTTCAAATAATGGAATGGGTAGGTCTGCCAGAGACTAGGTTATTATTGATAAATTTCCAAGGGTCAAGAAGAACCAAACAAAATTGTAGGAGGTAAGAGTGCTGGAGAGATATGGGGGGCATATAGTTAGCAAGTAGCTAGGGGGGCTATGGTAAGGTATTTAGGCTGGCTTAGTTTGGATAGCTGATAGGGAGCAAGTAGCTAGGGGCTATGGTAAGGGTCTTAGGCTGGCTTAGTTTGGATAGCTGATTGGGTTGGAGGGGTCTTTAAGCTAGAAAAGAAACACTTTCCCACTGACAATCCTGCTAACAATTAATATGTGTGAAATTAACCTTTTTATTTGAAATAGGGAGCTTGGATGGTCCTTGCTTGTAGGCTGCTACATACAGGACATGCTTGTTGGGAGGTAGGACCCGATGTGGTGTTTCTGGTTACACTCTATATTCAGATGGATAGAAGTCAGAGTTAGGTAGGGTTATTGTAAAAGCAAGAGAATTAAGCAGTAAGCTGTAATGCAGATAATAGGCAGAGGACAGTGCTGTGGGTGGTTTGCGGTACACTTATCAGACCAGGGGGAAGTGAAAAAAAAGGCTTTACATTGCATTATATTTAAGCCGCAGTTGGGAATATACAAATGCACAAAGTGTGCCTTTACGGCCACTAGGTGGTGCTGTTGAACAAGCTATAATGTAGGTTAACAGTGACAAGACCAAGTACAGGCCAGTATTCCACTCTCTAAAATGTTCCACTCTTTCCACATACCGCATTTTATAAACACTTGGTGAACATTTTTTTTTTCTTTTTTGGAAAGTGAAAGTATATTATATGTGAAAACATTCACTGAATCAATTTCATTTTTAAAAATTTCCATAGTGTCATCAAGATTAGAAGTAAATTATTCAGATTTTGTCATAATTTGATGTAGTTAAAAGAGTATTGGAAGTAAGTTATTTAGAAAGAACAGTTTTGTTAACAACTATCATCATTTTAATAGTAATCTGCACTCATTTATGAAGAAAAGCATACCATGGGACAGATGTTTAAAGCTTTGAGGCTTATTACAGATGAGACAGATTTTGATAGGGGAACTTGATATTATCATTAAGTTATTTATCAAAAGAGGCTATAAGTAAAATCATTTGATGAAAATAACCCATGAAGTAAGAAGTAATAGAAATGCCAGACTTCAACCAATTTTAAAATTTAGGATAGTTGAAATTACCAAGAAAAGAAACAATGATGTTACGAATAAGCATAGTATTTTTTTTAGTTGTATTGTTGGATAGTAATATTATTAAGGACATTATCTGAGACAACTGTAAAATTCTAAAGGATAAAAGTGAATTATTTACTTTATTTGGAGAAAAGCTGTTTTACTTAACAAAAAATCTAAGAATCTAAAAAGTATGCTATATAATGACAATACATTATTAGTACCACCTAAAACAGATAAGCTTAAGGGTACTTACAGATGTGGAAAATGTAAAATGTATTGATTCATATACAAAAGTCCTTATGTATGTCTGCAACATTTTAACAGGACTATCTCAATAACTGGACATTTTACACCGAAGGAATAGTTTATCTTGCTACATGCTCAAACTATTTTGGTATATCCACAAGAAAACTGGGTAAGTAGATGAATGAGCACAATTATGCTATTTAAAAAGCATAAAAAAAGCTTTATATAAACATCTACAGTCAGTTTAGAATGCAGGCAGTTTTTTTAGTGTTTTAAGACAGATCCTGTCTGATTTTTGAGGTGGTAATTATAAAACTAAAGTAGAGATAAGAGAGGTGCTCTGGCAACCTAAAATGAGCGTCAATAAATATCCATAATTAAATTAACTAATAAATATTACATTTTTAAGGAACTGGAGATTAACAAACAAGTGGTACTTAATGTTTAATTAAGCTTTTAGTGATTATTATGAATTAATGAATGTACATATTGTTTTTAATTAATGGTTGAGAAAGCATCACATGTCAGATGGTGATTTGCATATGTAAAGTAAAACACAACTGCAAGTGTTATTCTTATGAAGTCCTTGGCAACTGAAGGTGACTGTGTTAAATCTATTCAAACAAATATTTCTACTTAAACTGTGGATGGTAAGTTTACATTTTACATTTTGTGTGTGTGTGTGTGTGTGTGTGTGTGTGTGTGTGTGTGTGTGTGTGTGTGTGTGTGTGTGTGTGTGTATGTGTATCCGTGTATCTGTAGCATTCTTGCAGCTTTATCCATGTAGAGGACATTGAAGGCTCTACATCCTTGACATTCAATAACATAGATCACAAAGATATAATATCTTTATGGAGTTATGATATATATTAGCATATATTGCAGTTTTCACATTTATAAGGATCTTTTTACATACATTCATATATATATATATATATATATATATATATATATATATATATATATATATACATGGATTCACTTTAGAAGCTCAAAATACTGAAATATCGAAATTCAGTATTTTGAGCCCATAAAGTGGAATCCTGAGGAAAGCAAAAGCTCAGAAGTGCGAAATTCAAAACCTCGAATGTCGGCGGTTTTGAATTTCGTGCTTCTGAGGTTCCGCTGTGGTTATGGATTCAGGTAAGTGTGTGTGTGTGTGTGTGTGTGTGTGTGTGTGTGTGTGTGTGTGTGTGTCTGTGTGTGTGTGTGTGTGTGTGTGTGTGTTAAGGGGTTTGGGTATGGGGCTGTGGTGTGTGTCAGTGTGTTTTGTTGCTGTGATGTGTGTGTGCGATGAGAATGTAGCTTGTGTGGTGGTGCTTTGTGTGTGTTTGTGTGTAGTGCAACCACGGAGTGAGAATATTTAAGTAGGGGGGTGTGAGGGGGGCACAGCCCTCCAGATAGGGGGGTGCAGGGGGCCTTGCCCCCCTGCTTTTATATAGTTAATGAGCTTGTGTTTGTGTGTGGGGAGGATGGTGTGTGTGTGTGTGTGTGTGTGTGTGTGTGTGTGTGTGTGTGTGTGTGTGTGTGTGTGTGTGTGTCTGTGTGTGTGTGTGTGTGTCTGTGTGTGTGTCTGTGTGTGTGTGCAGCAGAAACATGAAATTCAAAATCTACTGTGTGCGAGATTTTGAGTTTCATGGTTCTGAGTTTTCGTGGTTTCAAAAATTCAACTTTATAGCTTTGAAATACTGAATTTCAATATTTCAGTATTTTGAGGATATAAATTGAATCCATATACACACACACACACATATATATATATATATATATATATATATTTTTTTTTTTTTTTTTTTTTTTGAAAAGTTAGTTTATGTTTTTAAACGTTTTTATTTATATTTATAAATGCAGTTGATCTACTAATTTCTCTCAATAGATACAATAGATTCTGGTCTGTACAGAATACTTCCCAGTTTTTATGTACTACATTTATTATTTGTACTAAATCAAATTTTAAGGGCATGGTTACATTAGTACTACTATTAACTTCAATACTCTGTTTATATTTTGCTTCTTAAGCTATTCTTGAGTGGTTCTTTCTAAGGTGTGTGCAACTCAGTCATACAAAGATTTCATTTTTAATTAAACACCTTTCTGTCAGTGGATAAATGATCTACCGTATAACACTGACTATACAGTATTATTTTAAATATAAGGGTAGGGGGGTCCTTCCATGCTGCTTGCCAAACTTTTGCAAATAATCTTTGCAGCCAATTTATCTGCAATATTGTTTTATATATCATCACATCACGAAACACAATTCCTCTTCATTCTGAATTGAATGTGAAAGAAGGAAACTGCACTCCTGATTCACAAAGGTCACCCTTTATCTAATTTGTCATTGCTGTCTATCTATACAGTGAATATGTACTTTGTAAAATAACAATTGAATTTGACTGAGAAGAAACATTGACAAAAACAAAAATAATCATCTCCCCAGTATGCTGTATCAATATTTTCACCGTGCCTGTAGCCATTGCTGCTTTTGCAATTTACTGTTGATGACTTATTTTCAAACAAAAAATGTTGAATAATATCATTTCAAGATAGTTTGTATTTCATGAGGTATAATAGTAAAATGTTATTGTGCATCATGTGTAACCAACCAAACTGATACACATTTTGTATTTTCTCATAAACAACAAATTGTCCTCTGGGTCATGAACTAGCCTTTGTTGAAATTGTACACATTTTACTTTCAATTGGATAGCTGCAGGCCGCTGTTCTGGGAGTTCAAACTACTGCTACAGAATAGAAAATTGTATTTTGATTGGCTGTTACAATTCTCTGTTGTATATTTTGTTTTATAGATAGATAAATAGATATTATGCTGGTTTGAGCACCATATCACTCTTTGCAACATTGCTTAGTGACTGCTTAATTCTTTGCAGTAGTCACCCTTAGATAAAGTCATTGTGCATTGGCTCAAGTCCTTCTTGAGAGTTTCATTGTATCTGTCTTGCTGAAGGCTACAAGCTGTTAAAAGAAGATGCTGTTAGTTTCCATTCAACTATTTAATTTTTGCAGTATTGCCAGTACGTATGAGTATGTTTGTGCTATGCTATTAGTAACATGCTGTGCCCCCAGTATTATTGCATTGCTACTGGTTGAGCAGATTCCTTTTTTGTAGCATAATAGTTGCTGTACCAGCTGTGTTGTTCTCACATAGTGTGCACATGGCTGCCCTAAATCACTCTTAGCTGCTCAGAGTCAGTTATGTCTTCACTTGCTTAGTTCACCTTCTACACACTATGTCTAATGATACTATCAACAGTATATCTTCAGCAGTTAAACCAAATGTAATCCAACACTCTCCTCAGCCAATTGAAAAGTAGACCTTCTGTTATCCCTTATATAGCCAGCCTTATAGCACTTGGTACGCAGGTAAAGTAGAATCTGCCATATGGTCACAGACGGCAAACTTCTACTTGATAAAAATAATTTTCAGTCTACGAGAAGTACAGATATCTAAGCAATCTGGTGGCATCCCTCTTATTCAGTATGATGGCTTGTGTACATCACATACTATCACCAATATCACATCACATCCACAGTAATCAGATTTATGCTAAGGCCGTAAAACTCACTACTAAGTCCTCATAGGAATAAGAAGACTGGGTCTCATTAGATGCTCACCACCACCACCACCACATTAGCACCTTGTGCACACACAGTAGCAGATCAATAAGAGACAGGCCTTTTTAGACCTTACAGTAGTTAGTAATTGGAGATTGCATTTTTAGGCACATTGAAGTCATACTCACCAGACTAGAAAAGGATATGGTTACAGTTAGTTGGCTTTCTTTTTCTGTGATCTATGACATCATAAGGGCTCTAAAAGCTCTCTCACTGGGCAGCTATGATTATAACCTAGGGTAATCCATGTGGGTGTAAATGACTGGAAGTGTAATTCCTTGAGGGATATGCAGAGGGAGAAGCTTGGATTTTATTATGCATGTGTACAATGCAGCCAAGACACTTTCCCTGAGTGGTTTCCTTTTCTTTTGCCCACAATGATACTTATATACAAAGCAAAGATGATTGGCTTCAGCAATTGGATTAGTAATTGGCTTCACTCAGGGGTGGGGTGGGGTGGAGTATGTGTCAGCATGGTACAAGATGAATAACAATCCAGCTTACTTAACCAAGCATGGCCTGGGACTCTTGTCCCATGGCTACCATACATTGGTTAAATCCATCGCTCCCTTCATAATAACTATTTTAGGCAGAGTCCCGCTATTGGACATCCCAACATAGTAAATATAAATGCAGCCATTTCCATTCCTAAAGTGGACCATATCAAGCTGGCTCCTCTCAATGCCAGATTTCTTAATGACTAATTGCCTAATTTTGAGGGTGTCCTCCAAGAAATTTGTGTACTCAATGAGATCTGGTTTCACTGTAAACACAGCACTCCCTTTATACCTGGGTTTTGTAACTGATATATTTTCCGAACTGATGGAAAATGCAGTGGCATTTCCATAACTGTTAAGAACCACACTACCTCTAGACACATTCCCAGAGACCCACAAAGTGAACCCACTGAGCTCCAATTTACCCTGAACAAGACAAACTCTCAGCTTGTATCCTACTGCATGATGTTATTCATATTCCCTGATAACCATGTAAGATTACTAAGTATTACTAAGTGTACTTGAGGAATTACCTATTACCAAAAATGCCTTTATAATGGGAGATTTCAACCACTACTCAATAACCTGGAACACCCATACATTCAAAGTCAGTAATGTCAAGAGATTTTTAGAGTTAATAAATAAATACAAACTATTTGAAATCGACTATTAACAAGCCAACTAGAGGACATAATATTCCTGACCTCGTCCTAACTAATGTAGTCAGATGTACCAGGTCTAGTTTCTCCACCCTTGGTTAAGTATGACCATCAATGTGTAACCTTCTCCTTTAAAAATCTCTAAAATGATGCAGTCAATAATATTGACAGACCTCTTCAAATTCTGTCACCCAAATTCACTTGTAACATCATCAGACCCAATAAATGTGCTGTAAATGGAATACTATATAATTTACATGCATAGATAAATGAATAACTATTTTATTTACAATTCAAGCTCTTTTTTGCACCAGATGATATTGCTACACTTAATTCCTTGATGATTATTTCAATCATCTTTCTCATTTTCTTTTATTTGCTTGGTTTCATTAATTGTCTGCTGTGCCATTTGAGCAAGTTCCATTTGTTTTCCTCAACACCTGCTATTTTCTTTTTGACAGCTTCTTTATATTTTGGTAAAACATGGTTTTCTTCTTCAGAGGGTGTATGCAATATTTTCATAAGACTGTCACATGGTGGTTTTCTATAGAAATTATATTATCACATCCTCTCATACTTACTTACCTATCACTTGTCTGTTTTCTTATTTTATCTCTTACATCATAAAGTTATCTGTCTCATGGAAATGGGAGACTGTCCGACACAGGGCTACTCTGAAACCAGCTATGCAGCTATCCAAACTAAAAAAAAAAATAACAATTATACTACAAAGGTCCATGTAATAGATGTCAGCAATACAAGCAGAAAATAAATAATGCAAGAAAAGAGAAAAATAAATATTCATCTTTGGTTATTACATTATTGCACAGTCTGATTTGAGTCAATTTCTTATATATTGTGGTCTACAGAAGTATTTATAGCTTTTTTCTTTTTAACTATATAATCATCACATGAAAATGCAGGAAAACATCTCTAATATTGGACAAATTTAGAATAAAGCATCTGCAGCTGTCTAATGGACATAGTCAATGCCACTTTATCTAATACTCAAAAATAAGATGAAGTCATAAAAACACATCTATTTGTATTAAATTATATATATATATATATATATATATATATATATATATATATATATATATAAAATAATGATAATAATATATAATGAGAAAATGTATATTGAGGCCTGAAGCCCAATTGGTGCTGCAATAGGCGTTTTCTTCTTATCAGCATCTGAGCATCTGCCTTATTCATTAGATATGCATTTGTTAATTTAACAGATTATTACTATTGAACTGGTAAATTACTCAAGAATTTTAATTGAAAAATAATTATAGGTTCATAGGTTCATAGGGTGGTACTAGGCTATCAGCCCTAGGGCCTATACAAGCCTAGCCATAACAATTCCCTGGCTATTTCTTCCCACACTATTTACTTCCCTGGACCCCTGTCTAGCAAGGCGACTGATGTGATCCCCGGGGTGAATTTCATTTCTCCCATCCAATCATCAAGATTCCTTTTGAAGAGGGCCAAAGAGGCACTCTGCTTGACATATTTGGGCAGTCTATTCCAGAGACTGGGTAGTCTCTGGGCCAGGAACCTATCCCTCCAGCATGTTTTGTTTATTGTGATGACAAGGTTTAGATGCCTGGAGCATGTGGCTCTAAGGGATTGGGATTTCTTTAAGTGTAGCATGTCCGGCAGCTCTAGGTTTGACAATGCCTTGTATGTTAAGCAGAGATTGCCTCTGAGTAGACGATATGTGACAGAGTATAGCTGGAGTTTTTTAAGATGGTCAGCATAGGGCATCTGCTTTAGGCCTGTGATTCTTTTAATGAGGTATTTCTGTGGCCTTTCCAGTTGTTGCAGATGTCTTGAAAGGTACATACCAAATGGGGCATTGTATTCTATAATGGGTCTAATGAGGGATGAGTACAGTGGGACAATGACCTCCTTTTTTCTGGATGAATAGCCCTTAGTGATGAGGTGTGCCACATAGAAGGATTTTCTGACTGTTGTGGCGAAGTGGATTTTGATGGTGAGACCACTGTTCACCTGTGTCCCTAAGTCTCTTATCACACTTTCAGTGTTTAGTGTACTGCCACCTATGTGGTTATCCATGGGTACAGACTGAGACTGATTAGAAGAAGTCAATCAGGTTCAGAAGACAAGATCAGCCCTTCATGAAACGAGACTGGGTGGGGTCCAGTGTCTGAAGGTTGCCAATGTCTTTGTTTATAAGTTCCATGATAATCCGTTCCATGGCCTTGCAGATCAGGCTCGTCAGACTGAAGGGGCTGTAGTTCCCGGGATCCAAGGTGGGTCCCCCCTTGTGGACTGGGATAACTGTAGCTGTGCACCACTCAGTGGGCACAAAGCCTGAGGTGAGGGTATGATTAAACATAACACTTAGGTGAGGTGGCAGTTTATTTTGTAGTTCTATATTTTTTATATTCTATAGTTCTATATTTTAATTATGATTTAGCTTTCAAATTTATTATCTGTTGTCAGATGATGATAATTGAACTGGTTGCTTTAAATATTTGAATTGCCTTTTAAAAAATTATATAAGGAAATAAGGATCAAATTCCATGATTTGATGAAGCCTTGATAAATGTCAATACGTATGAAATAATGAAACAATGTTTGGTAGCATTATGCATTTCAAGTAGAGTTTACTGGATATTTATTTAGAGATCACACATGTTAAAATGATGCTATAGGTTGTCCATCATTCCCACTACTGCAATTGCCTTTAGGTTGTATGTGTTTTGTCTTGCCAAAGACATAACAACAGGCCATCTTCCAAAAGCTTTCCCCCACTTCCACTCTGAATGCTGATTGGCCAGCTCTGAGAATGGAAAATCAGAAGTCAGAGTGGAAAACTTTCAGGACTTTATTGCCTAAAATTTAAGAAGTAGCATACTCCTCCTAAAGTAAATAAACAAGAAATAAGCACCACATTATTTCCCAACAAAAACAATATACAATAATAGGGGATAGACAATGTGTGGCTACTGCAGCATTGAACAATTTAAATATCCACTGTTATGTGTAAGTGCAATGTATACAACTGTACTATGTTCATCATCCCCACTGTTGCAGTAGCCTTTAGGCTATATGATTTGGTAACCAAAACCTATCCAACCACTAGTAAGTCAGACTCAAAAAAATATTTTTGGAGCCCTTTTGCACCCCTGTGTCATCCTTACTATGTCTACCCTAGTGCCTCATGCCTATTACCAGGTCTGCCAGCCTCCTTCCTCTGTAGAATTACTGCAATTTAACCTTGGGCTGGCACAGATCTTAATGTTGTCTTGGGGGGATCTTGTCATCCAACTTTGGCTGGGGTGGTTGCTTTAGTGACCTACCCAATAACCCCCCAATTATGATTACTTGGTTACATCCAATAGGGTATGTGGTGTTTACCTTAGTTCTACAGCAGCTCAACCAGGTGCACCATCCTTTCCCCATTTTGGCCCACATGCCCATTACTCCCATGTCCCCAGCCTCACAAGGGATTGCCACAGGAAAAACTGCTCTCCACTTTTTTATGTATACTTTCCTTTATCATCATCAACTTCCAATGGTATTATCAAATGTAACCTTTCTATTAGCAACTTGCAGTCCATAATTTTTTTGTTTGATCACCAATTGCAGCTTTTTGTCATCTGATATGCAATCCCTCAGTTAAGTTAATAAATCTTCTCATTCACTTTTTACCATCACACTTTTGTTTTGGTTCTATATTCCTCAGACTGGCAACCCAGCTTCTTTCTTTCTTTCATTGTTTTGTTGTTCCTTTAATTCCTGCTAGGGATACAAATCCACTGTTGTTTCACTAAAAAATGAAAGTCAGGCACCACAGAGATTTAGATGCAGTGTAGTGAAGTCAGAATCTGCTCTGGGTACAAGGATGGTGATTGGTCTTCAGTGCATTGCTGGCATATAAAAATGCATTGCATTTGTGGTAAGAAATGAACCACTTTATTTCTCTGCATGAGGCAGAAATTGTAGCAACTGCTTGCTACAAATGTTGCAAGCCGTTTTTTCTACAGTTTAAAAGGAAAGGTTTTTTGACAGTCTCCATTGCTCAGGGCTTTTTGAATTATGTAACTATCCTCCCATCCCTTTGTCCAAGTTCTGACTTTGACTAATGCTTAACCTCACTATTAACATGCATGCTTCTACAAATGCTTATCCCACTAGAAAGGCTCACCCAGACTCTGCTACACTTTGCTGTGAAAGAATGGTTAGTTTTCTTTTTATTTGTTGTATTTTTTATTACTTTATTTCCTTTTTATATTTTGAATACTGAGATTTGTTTTTTTTACCTTGTGTTTTACTTATATTCTGCTTTTAACTGCATATTAAAACTTCAAAAGAGACCACCGCTCTATCTCTTGTGAGCCAGGCAGAAATTAGAACTGATCAATTAAGGACTCATACATAAGATAGAAGAGATCACTTAAGGTTATTCATTTGTGAACTGAGGGGGTGGAGCTAGGAACTAAACCTTCTATATAGGGGTAAAATAAAACATTTCAGAGCTTTCCTAGAAAGGCTCACCCAGGCTGTGCTACACTTTGTTGTGAACGAAAGGTTAGTTTGCTTTTTATTTGTTTTATTTTGTATTACTTTATTGCCTTTTTATATTTTGAATATTGTGATTTGTTTTCTTTACCTTGTGTTTTACTTGTATTTTGCTTGTAACTGTATATTAAAACTTCAAAAGAGACCACAGCTCTGTCCAAGCAAAAAAATTTCCCCACCCTCCTACCTGCTTACTGTTGTGTTCTTAAATACCACTGTCTTTCTAGTTGCCTGCCTCTTATGTTAATTTGACCATATATCTCATTTCCTCTCTGCTTTCACTGGCTTGTCTGAGTAAGCACAAAATTATCATTTTGTGAAATCACTCCCCTTCAACTATTTAAATTTATTGGCCATCCTACTGAATTCCATAGTACCAAAATACAAAAGTGACCACCTCCTTTCAATCTATCTTGCTGTTTTAAAAATAGTGCCTCTCCACTAAAACTTAACTTTTTAGCAGGTATAACTTAAGTTACCTACTTTCACTTCTAACTTATCTAGTGCATAGTGCAGTGTTTAGGATAAACCTTTTTTTTTAATCTTACCTTTAAGCATCCCTGTGACTAGCACTTGCTCTAATATCTGCTGGAAAGCACTAGAAAGCCTTAAACTGATACAAGCACTCAACTCTCCTTGTTAATAAGGATAAATTAATTGTGGGGACTAAACAGCCTATAACTGCAAAGTGCCTTGCTAAGGTAAGGGGAAACAGCTCCTGTACTTTACAAAAAAGCACCAAACCAGGCATGTCCAAGGGTCAGCTTCCTGTGATTTCTCCTGTCCAACTGGTGAATCTGAGAATACTGGGGCAATGCAGCAATTGCTTCATGTACACAGACAACACTCTCCTCCTACCACCCAACACTACACCCTGTGAGAGATGCACTTACATAGCCAAACTGCAAAACTTTCTCCACCCAAGATTGTGCTAGACAGTCAAGTGTAGAAGGTTAACACCTGCACTACATCTCAAGCAACACATAGCTCTTCTAAACCCACACCACCAACACATAGCAACATTAAATCCACATATGCAGAGGCCCTTAACTGTAACCTGCCCAAGCAAAAAGGACCTCTGAAGCTGAAATGCAAACAAACACCAATCACAACAAAACTGTCACATAACTCACAACACCAGTGTGCCAACCAGCAACAGCCCCTAAGGCAAGACAACGTACCTAACACTTTAGCCATAGGTGACTCTATAGTCAGGCACACTGATGTCTCACTCGCCAGGCTGAACAAGGAGAAAATTACAGTCAGCTGCCTGTCGGGTGCCAGGATCCACCACATAATGCATGCACTCAAGTCACTCCACAACAAGTACAAATATGACTCTGTCATTGTCCATGTTGGAGTGAATGACTTGAGACATACCTCCCTGGACTACATGAAAAGAGACATGGAAGAGCTCTCGGATCATGTGGCCCAGGCAGGTATGACCCTAGCCCTCAGTAGCATCCTGCCTTCACCCAAAATGATACCACAATATAAGGACAAAATGATTGACTTCAACAATTGGCTAAGCTTTTGGTGTCATTCAAATAGGATCCAGTATCTGTCTGCCTGGGACGACATGATTGACAGACCATGATGCTTTGCCAGAGATGGTCTGCACCTGTTGCCCCTGGGATTCAAGTTACTGGCTAAGGCTCTTGCCACCCTTATAGTGCCTTTTATAAGCAAAGTTCAAAGGACAAAACCATCACCGTAACAGGTACAAGCAAGCAAATTCTGAAGTTAATGCTACTCAGTGCTAGAAGTCTAAACCTCAAGTCTGCACGTTGTCCCTGGGATTCAGGTTACTGGCTAAGGTTCTTGCCCCCCTATAGTGCCCTTTTTAGGCAAAGTTCAAAGGACAAAACCACCACTGTAACAGGTACAAGCATGCAAATTCTGAAGGTAATGCTACTCAGTGCTAGAAGTCTAAACCTCAAAATGCACTCTCTCGAGGCACTCCTAAAAATGGAGAACATCGATATCTACAGTAACTGAGACCTGGTTAAAGGCTCCAAAGAGCACCCCTGCAATACTAGGCTACAACTCTTACCACACTTTTCAGCCAGCAAACCAGGACCGAAACACTAAAGGTGGAGGAGTGTTCATATTCACCAAAGGTATTCACACCACCAGGCTAGTTGCCCAACAAAATGCGTCTGAAATTCTCCAGGTGCAACTAACAATAGGTAAGACTGCAATCCAAATTGTAGCTTGTTACAGATCCCCCACCATGCCGCAAGATTCTCACTACACCTTTCTAAACATAGTGGAAAATATTAATATACAGCCAAACACCCTAATACTTGGTGATTTCAACTACTCTGCCATTAACTGGGAAAACTACTTGTGTACCAACACCTTTGCCCAAACGTTCTTGGAATTCATAAATTCCAGTGCCCTTGATCAAATAATCCATAGTCCCACTAGGAGCTCCAATATCCTAGACCTGGTCATTACCAACATGGGAAATCGATGCTCCACACCTATGGTCACCCCCTCATTGGTCAGGTCTGACCACAAGCTAATCACCCTTAACATCCACATCCCACCCCCATCCCCCAGTAAGGAGAACTCCATAAAAAACTTCTCCAAAGCCAACTTCATGCTACTCAAGTCAGAAGTGACAAACTTCATGACACCCATGCAGATGGGAACTGAACGTTTGACAGCTGAATACTGCACTAAGGCACTATACGAGCACATCCACTCATACATAAATCGTGCCATCCCAAATAGAAACAAGATGCTCTCCTCCAAAAAAAAGAAGCCAATCTGGTGGTCCCCTGCCATAAACAAATTTTACAACAAAAGGAAGAAGCTGTTGCAGAAGAGTGGAAAATCTCAGGATGCAAAAAACTCCCTTACCAGACTAAGTAACTAGTTGAGATCCCTCATAAAATCCTTCAAAGCTAGTTACGAAAATAAAATTGCCAAAGATTCTAAAGACAACCACAAGGCATTCTATAACTATGTCAAAAATCTAAATGGCAATGCTTAGATCTGCTCTGAGCTACAACAGAATGGCATTAAATATACTGATCCCAAGGATATTGCCAATATCCTGGCAGATCAATTCAGTGCCAACTTCACCCCCCCCCTCATCCCCTAAACAGCCCATCTAAATACCAGAAGATTGCCAAATTCTGGTAATAATGGCCACACAAGTACAAAATGCACTCTACAAAGCTAAGAATACAGCATCCATGGGACCAGATGACATCCCAGGCTGTGTACTACATGAACTACAAAATGAACTGGCACCTCACCTAAGTGTCATGTTTAATCATAGCCTCACCTCAGGCTTTGTGTTCACTGAGTGGTGCACAGCTACAGTTATCCCACTCCACAAGGGGGGATCCACCTTGGGTCTCTGGAACTACCGCCCCATCGGTCTGACGAGCCTGATCTGCAAGGCCATGGAACGTATTATCATGGAACTTATAATTAAGGACATTGGCAACCTTCAAATACTGGACCCCACCCAGTTTGGGTTCATGAAGGGCTAATCTTGTCTCCTTAACCTGATTGACTTCTTCGAATCAGTCTCCAGAGCTGTGGATGAGGGTAAGACGGTCCACACAGCCTCTCTGGACCTGGCCAAGGCCTTTGACAACATCCCCCACTCTGGAATCATCGATAGACTTACTAAGCTGGGCATTAATCCCTATGTCACTCGATGGGTTGCAAACTGGCTTACTGATAGACCCCACACTGTAAAAGTAGCCAACTCCAAATCCAGCTCCAGACAAGTGACAAGTGGAGTACCTCATGGTTCAGTCCTGGGACCACTCTTGTTTGGCATCTACTTCTCTGAAGTACAGGCCAGCACTAAGAGACTCTGGCTAACAAAGATCTCAGATGACTGCAAACTGGGAGCCATTATTGAATCCCCAAATGATTTGGATACTCTACAGAAGAGCCTTACAGAAACAGATGCTTGGTGCCAAAGCCATGGGCTCAAGCTCAATGCCAAGAAATGTATAGTTATCCCCTCTGGGAAAAAACATGTACCTATGAATTACCACATAGGTGGCAGTACACTAAACACAGAATGTGTGATTAGAGACTTAGGGACACAGGTGGACAGTGGTCTCACCTTTGATAACCACATTGCCGCAAAAGTCAGGAAATCCTTCTATGTGGCACACCTCATCACTAAGGGCTTTTCATCCAGAAAAAAGAAGGTCATTGCCCCACTGTACTCATCCCTCATTAGACCCATTATAGAATACAACGCACCATTTGGTATGTATCTCTCAAGACATCTGCAACAACTGGAAAGGCCCCAGAAATACCTCACTAAAAGAATCACAGGCCTAAAGCAGATGCCCTATGCTGATTGCCTTAAAAATCTTTAGCTATACTCTGTCGCATATCGTCTAACTGGAGGCGATCTCTGCTTAACATACAATGCCATGTCAAACCCAGAGCTGTTGGACATGCTGCACTTAAAGAAATCCCAAACCCTCAGAGCCACACGCTCCCGGGATCTAAACCTTGTCATCACAATAAATAAAACATGCTGGAGGGATAGGTTCCTGACCCAGGGACTCCCCAGACTCTGGAATAGACTGCCCATACATATTAAGCAGAGCGCCTCTTTGGCCCTCTTCAAAAGGAACCTTGACGATTGGATGGGAGAAAGGAAATTCATCCCGGGGAATTACGTCAGTCACCCTGCTAGACAGGGGTCCATGGAAGTAAATAGTGTGGGAAGAAATATCCAGGGAATTGTTATGGCTAGGCTTGTATAGGCCCTAGGGCCGATAGCCTAGCAACAACCTATGAACCTAAGTATGTAGAAAACTGCTTAATGCAATCATGATCATACAGTCTGATAAAAAGAACCAAGTGAGATTCATACCCCCTCAATGGTGATAAGCAAATAATTGTTTTTTTCTCTTCTACCTACCCTGAGTCAGCTCTTCCAGCACTTGGGCTATTAAAAAACAACAAGACTGTCTGTTGTAAAATGCAGGGTTATTTCCCTCTTTGTCAATATAGTTGGCTCTGTCTCATTCCACTCTTATTTTTACATAGTTATTACCCCACCCCCACTTAATGACAATAAACTATTATGTATTATCATTTTTATTTTCTTTGTAATGCCATGACTGAAGCCTAGCCTCATACTTAAACAGCTAGAGTATGCATTCTTAGTTGGGTGTGTCAGTCAAGATCACCTGTGAAAGGAAGTACCAAACTAAGTCACCTTTTAAGTTCTAACAAAAAATGCATTTTTCCAATGTAGTTTCCTCTTCCATACCAGGTTTTATCATCTATTGAAAGACATTCTCATCATTGCTCCAGTGGTATAGAGGGATAGATGAAGTTCTGTGAGGGGTGAGGTGGTTCCTGCTTATGATAAGGCACATTCCAATGCCCAATGAATGGAAGTGTGCCATATTCATGTAGCAGATTGCAACATTGGGGGGTCATAGCTAACATACATTATGCATGATGATGGGTGATATGTCTGCAGCTTCACCGAGTTAAGGTATACAAAAATCCCTTGGTGTGCCTCATAGCATACCCATTGCTGCTGGAGGTTCTGCTCCAATTTCCTTTCCCAACTTACCATTAGTGCAGTCTTAGCCAACAGAAACAGTGCTAGGGATGTTCAAAGTAAAAATGGTACAGATCAGCTGGAGGACAGACACACACACACACACACACACACACACACACACACACACACACACACACACACACACACACACACACACACACACACACACTGCAAAGTGATGTCACAACTATTGGAAATATTCCCAAATACATGCTTAAATGGAAAGTACAGTGTTTGGATTTCTTGTAGTGCAGCAAGAAAATATTTCTATTAGACATCTATAGCTTGAAACAATTCTCTTATCAATGCTATAAAAATAAAAACAAACAAAAAAATAATTTGCTACTTACAATACCTCAACATTAAATTCTTGTTTCTGGACTTTCGTTATCACCTCACCATTTCAGTTAGGTATGACTGCAGATGTTCAGTCAACATCTTGATTTGTCAAAATATCGAGCAAATGTATTTCTATGAAGACAGCAAGACATGAGGAGAGTGAGACTATTTCTTTATGGTCTGGGTACTTCATAGCCTTAGATGTCTCATGGCTGCAACTACTGATGGTTACTTTATTTGTATTTCTATTTAATTTTACCATGTACTGTATATTGTCTGGTTGCTTATGTTTTCCATCTAAACAATTAGCAGCCTATCAGCTTGTGTCTGGTATCATTTACCCATTAACTGTGATTTTATTTTATGATGGGAGTTCAGTTACTCATCTGCAGTAAAAATCACAATCGTCATTTCCAACTGTAAGTGTTGTGCAGTCCATTTCTTCATCCACAGTATCCAGCCTACACATAAAACTCTGAATACTGAACTTAAAATTCATTTAATGCCAAAGCAACAACCTAGAATGACAGCTGCATAACATTAAGGCTGCAACTAAAAGCTTCTTAATCTGTTTTTTTTATTTACTTGAATAGATTATATAAAATGCACTGTCTGACTGAAATAATGCACTGTAATTATTCTAAAAATGTCACGCTAGCTGAATATACTGCCATTAGTTTTTAGCACTTCTCATGCTAAACTGTAATGTCTATATGATTAGTATACAGTTATTCTGCTTGTCTGCATCATGATGACATTATACTCAGTTCACCCATTCTTAACAACACTTTTCAGTGCCTGGTATTTGTCTAGATTATGAGACACTCGCCTGCTGTTTTATATTTTGAATGTTTTGCTAATAAAACTTTGGATTAGTTTTTATCCATTCTGCTTGCCTTCTTCTGTACTGCCTCAGCTTTTTTCCTGTAAACTATTAACTTTTCATGATATTCAGTGCATCCCTGTTAGCTAAACAGGCTTATATTATTTGATTATGGCCATCAGTTAGCTTTCATCTCTCTCAGTTTCTGCTGTTTTTGAGGTCATCTAGGTTACCTGATTTTGGTTTTATTTAATAGATGCCTTATCAGCTTAAAAAACGTTCACATCATTAGATTGTCTGCATTCACCAATATACACCTGGCAAAAAAACTTTATAATACTTCTAATTCCTTTCCCTTTTAATATTCTTCACTCTACACAACTATTCATTCACTAACAATCCCTTCCTCATGCATTTAACTTTTTAAAAGCTTCCTCCTCCTTCCCTCATTACATAATTGTACCTCCACGTTATTTAGGCTTGCTTAGGGAATTCCTCCATCCTGGTCTTGAGTTTCCTTTTTGTGAATACATATGGTGCTGCAGCGTCTATTTTGTGAATCTCAACCTATCTATTGTGTGAATCTCAGCCTGTATTCTACAATCGTGTATCTGCCATCACTGCTTCCTGTAATATGTCTTCTTCTTACCTTCTACTTAACCTTCATCAACATCTTACCTGCATCACTATAGATCACCTCTCTGTCTGTTACTGCACACAGATGCCATTCAGCCTACAACTCCACTCTTAACCTCTTATTCTCCTGCTCCATGATTCCATTTAGCATCTAATGGTTTTTCACTGCTAAGCATACCCCCTTCCAGCCTGAAGTTTTTTTTAGTTTCACTAGCTCCTTTGCTTTTTTTTATAAACTACTATGCCACTATGGATTGATGCCATGCCCTTAACTGGATGTATTCACACTCTGTTTCAAGGCATCTTCCAAATTTCTATTGGTCAGCAAGAAAAACTCTTCTCCTCCATAGTCAGATAGTATGCAATAAGTAATACCACTCCATAAATTACTCTCACCTCCAGATAAAGTCATGAAGCATAGAAACAAAATTTCATCTTGGTTCCGAAACAACAGGAACCAGAACCACTGCAAATATCAAACCTGCTGAAAAAAAAAAAAAAAAAAAAAGAGAGGAACAAGCAATCATCTGCCCTAGGCAGTCCATACAAAATGGAAATACTTTGAGCCAAGATAAAAGCTTCAATACCAATAGATAATAGTACCAATGATACCACTACTGCTACTAGTACTACTTCTACTACTACCACCACCACCACCACTACTGCTACTACTACAACTAACACTACTACTGCTACTATTCCCACTACTACTAATTCTATTACTACTGCCACTACTACTAGTACTGATACTACTAGTACTACTTCTACTACTACCACCACCACCACCACTACTGCTACTACTACAACTAACACTACTACTACTGCTACTATTCCCACTACTACTAATTCTATTACTACTGCCACTACTACTAGTACTGATACTACTGGTACTACTACTACTACTATTGTTACTGGGGACTGGAATGTTTTTTATAATAGGGAGGATGTTTCTGGTGAGAATAACAACTCAAGGGGTGTATCTGGATAAATATATGAAAGTGTTTGGACAGGTTGATGTGCATAAAAATGCACAGTAATTATTATTCAGGAAGACTATGAATTTTGGCAAGGTTAGAGAGATTTTATGTAGCAAAGGAACATCTAACCTGGGTAGAATGGAGTGTGACACTCTACTTAGCATTCTCTGATCACGCTTCTATATTAAAAGAAATGGAATGGCCTGGGAGAAAAAAGGGGACAAGCACTGGCAATTTCTCACTTACTGGATAGGAAATAAATTATTAAAGGGATGAGCAGTTGACATAATCAGGGAGGAACTAAACTAGAAGGTCTTCAAACTAGTTCTGAGTCCTTAGCTGAGGTCTGGGATATAACTAAACATAAAATAAAGGGGTAGATAACAACTGAAACATGCAAGCTATGGAAGGTGAATAGATGGAAGTATACTTGTACCTTAGCAACCATTAAGCAGTTACAAAAACAGTTCAACTGTTCCCAAAATGAAACCACAGAAACTAAGCTTTTGGAGGTTAGAAAAGCTATTAAGGACTGCTTAGAGTATGTAAATGCCCATAAGGCCAAGGTACTGAAAAATAATTACTTTTCACATTCATTTAAAACTAGTGAATTATTAGTACTAAAACTAAAGAAACAGAAAGCTGAAAGTGTCATATGGTCTCTGATACTATATGAGACAGGTAAAGTGGAAAAAGATCCAGATAAAATCAGGGATTTCCTGGTAGAGAATTATGGCAGTCTTTATGCTGAGGATCCAGAGGTGGAATTGAAAACCTGGGAAGCAGAAAGTTATTTAAGGCAACTTTATTTACCTAAGTTACAAATGGGGGATGGAGATAATCTGATGGTTGCAATAAGTAGGGAGGAAATATAGCCCACTATCCTATATCAGATGGCTGGGAAGTCCTCAAGCACTGGTGGTATCACAATAGAAGTTTAGAAATGTATGAAAGAGCTGGTACTAGAACCAGGTATTCTCTCCTCAATGGGATATTGAGAGAGGGATGTCCTTGGCACAAGGAGAAAGTGTCTTTTGGTGATTATACCTAAAGAAAGAAGATATCTAATGGATCTGGGTTCTTAAATACCCATATCTTTACTGTCTGAATGTTATCTTGGAAGTTCAGCCTGGGTAGGAAATCTCTTACTCAAGTGAAGAATACCTGTCAATTTGGAAAACACTCTGCAAAGATAAGCAAGTAATCTAAATAAGGAAAACGATGAATACATTGCATTCTGCAGTAGGCTATCACAAGTGGGCAACACTTTGTGAACAGGTCTACTTCATAACTTTGAAATCCCAGAAGATCGAAAATGGCATCATCGAGATGAATTCAGCGAAAACTCACTTCAGCAAATGACTGGATTGACGAATATCTTCCCAGGGTAAGTAACCACTAACACCAAACCTCACGAAAATGAAACTGCACCATTCTCACCCCACCCATGCCTCCCACACACACCCAGCTAAATATACTAACCATGAGATCACACTGCATTTGGAAAGAGGGCAAAATTCACTTTGTTGGCCAACAGGTTACTTACCCTGAGAATACATTCGCCAATCAGGTCCTTCACTGAAATGAGGTTTCACTGATTTCATCTTGATGATGTCATCTTCAGTCTTCTGGGATTTCAATATTTTCAGGTAGACCTTTGTGAACTCCCTTGGAGGAGTAGGTAGTCAAAAGGTAAGGCAGAGAACTGATTGTGGGATTCATACACACAAAACCTTAAGGAACACCTGAAATCTGCATCTATAGGAATGTGATGATATGCATTATTAAATCTAAGGTCATTAGGGAAGTCAGTTTGGGAATAAGGGGTAACAAGTTATGAAGTGACACTATTTTGAACTTGGCCATTAAAACAACCTGGCATAAAAAGGAAGGGTGCAGAACTGGTTCCCAAGAGGTGTCTTTCTTTGTCACCAGAAACATCCTTGAAAACGTCTTTCTCCTATCTAAGGTGGAGGGCCAACTTTGATCATCCCCCAAGCCAGCATAAACTGGATGACATGAGTGAAAGGAACAGCTTCATCTGGCAGATTTGGAGGAATCACATGAAAAGGAGGAATAAACATTCTCTGAAACCAGTCCCCACTGTTTTTATAAAGTTTCTTCTACTTACACTTAAACCATGCTCTCCCTCCAAAGATAACCTAGCCTCCCTTCCTTAAATTTGCAGCCCACGCTATAGCCTATCCCATCTCAATACTTGTAAACAGCTCAATCCAGGAATCTCCTGTCCCTGACATCTGGAAATCTTTCTACACCATACCTCTACACAAAGGAGGAAACTCCACTGAATCATCTAACTTCAGACTGATAGCAATTCTTTCCTCACTCTCAAAAATCCTAGAAAAATGCGTACACAAGCAGCTTCTTAAATACTTATTCCAGGAAAACCTTCTGACTGCCACTCAACATGGCTTTAGGCCAAATCACAGTACCACCACAGCCCTACTATCTTTCACTCATATAGTCACAAGGCTGGAGACCAAAAAGCAACTGGTGTCTTGCTTCTTTCTAGACATCTCTAAAGCCTTTGGTACTGCATCATACTCTAAGCTACTAAACAGACTATCTGAGCTCAACCTCTCTTTCTCTACTATTCTCTGGTTCACCAGCTACCTAACCAACAGATTGCAATCTGTCAGATGGCAGACCTCCTTCTCCCCTTTCTTACCTATCCAGACAAGCATCCCCCAAGGCTCTATTCTTGGACCTCTTCTTTTCAACATCTTTACTAACAACCTTCACACATCCTGCACCTCCTCTTCCCTGATACAGTATGCTGATACCTCTGCTCTTACCTCCTGCTCTAATAACATCACTAACCTCCATGCTATTACTTAGAATGCATTCATCACCATCAAAAAGTGGCTTTCTGATAACCAACTCATCCTAAACCCTAAAAAAACTCCTCCTCTTCATTCCATAAAATATTTCCAATATTTCCAATCATAAATCCACATTTACCATCTCATCTCTTGATAACACTGTTATTAAGGCTGATTCACATATGAAGCTCCTGGGAATCACAACTGATGGACAATTAAAATTTGACCTACACATTCAACATTGTATTAAAAAGATACATCAGAAAATGGGACTACTCTATACAAACAAAACATTCCTATCTTCTAAATCCAAACCTTCACTAGCACAGGCATTAGTCCTTCCATGCCTTATCTATACCTCTCCAATACTTACACACCTACAATCCAACTTAATCTCCTAACTCGAACAAAGACAAAAAAAATGCCAGATTTGCCAGCAACCAGCCATATACTTCTTACCACTGTCTTGCACCGAGACAACTCCAGTGGCTTGAATTCCCCCAACTACTACTATCCCAGCTTCAATTCACTCATTCCTTAATCAATAAGCCTTTTGTCCACCCTTCCCTCTCCTCTCTAGTATCCCTCTATATTCCTACTTACACTCTCCGTAGCTCCAATCAGCTCCTTTTCGACACTTACAGACCTAATAAGAACATATTCAAACTACTTTACAAAAGTGTAGTTGCCCAAGCTTGGAACAGACTCCCCACAAAAATTCATCATATAAAACAAAAACACTTGCTCCTGCCTGTGCCAGGACCCAACCTAATCACCCACTATACCCGCAAACATATATCTCTGTGCTCTATAGATAAAATTAACTCTTGCACTCCAATGAAAAGCTTTCTTTAGCCATACTGTAAATCAACTTTTGTAAATTCCATCCTTTCTTCTACCATTTTAACTATTACACTTAGTTCCCTGTAGTGCAAGGCAATGTTCTTGCACTTCGTTTACATCAATATCTCAACTTCTGGTATTTTTCTCAAAACTGTTTCTGTTCCTTATAATCTACCATAGCATTTTATATACGTCTATTATTTAATTGTGAAGCTCTACCATTGCCTTTTGTATAAATCTTTTATGAGTTTGTGAATTACTTACTGCACAGGATTAACCTTGTAAGCAATTGTGTATTTTTATTTGTACAACTATGTTTTTTCTGTAATTGTTAAACTTGATTATTACTATTTCTGAAACTATGTAATTTTTTGGCATATTTGGAGCTTTTCTCCTCTGGTCACCACTGAAAAAGGGCATGTTTGGCTCAGCTGGACTAACCGCATTAACAAATGACAACTAAACAAATAACTAAATAAACTCCCATTGTTATCTTTTGCCTCAATGGATTACTCTCTGAACCTATTGGTCTGAAATAGTTTGATGCTAAAGAGAGAAATGGAGGTTCGGACTTTCTATACAAATCAAAGGACTGTCAGTGTGGAAGGAAAGGCAGTCATATAGTCATTTTAACTTATTAGAGTGTTTTTTGTTCTGGGGGTTTCTGCTTTCTATATGGAACAGTTTGGTACCAAAAAGAGAAATGGAGGTTTAGATTTTCTGGATAAATTAAATGACTGTCAGGGTGGAAGGAAAGTCAGTTATATAGTCATTCAGACTTATTAGATTATCCTTTGTTCTGGGAATTCCTGCTTTCTTTTTGGAACCTCCCTGCTGCAGTTTTTTTTTTAAATGTCTGCTTACCAGCAGATTGCTAGGACTGTTTATTGTGCCTTTTATTAAAATTAGACAAGGACGTATACAATCTCTTGCTAAACTTGAAGAAGGAAGGCTAAAAAAATCTGAGAACTCTCTTGAACCAATTTATCCCTCTCATTGTACTTTTTAATGACCTCTGCAGCAGAATGTCCAATAATTAGTTCTCTAACCAAGTGATGTCAACATTTCATTTTTTGACCTTGTCTGGGTGGTTTTTTGAACACAGCCAGGCAAACCTCCCCATAACAGTCCCAGTGGCAACTCTGGAAGTGACATCGGTGGAGCCATATGCACACCTTAAACAATGGGTAGTGACTTGAGAAACTGAAGAAGCCAAATTGCACAAAACAGATTTTTCCTCACAAGATGCAAACAATGCCAGAATGTATCTCATAGTCTTCCAAGTGGCCATGATAAACTTCAACATATGAAACTAGCAGTTGAGAATTCAAAAGAACGAGAGCTGCAGAAGCATACATGTTTTCTCAAACTTACCAAAAGCCTTTCCATCCTTGTCAGAAGAAGAGAGATTACTATTAACAAAATGCTTAGGAGCATCTAGATTCACTAAATCTATGGCTGCTGTATCTGGTCTGGGATTAGTGTACAAAACTTAAAAGCTTGATGAACCTTATATAATCTACCTACCTTTTTGGTGGCAGAAGGTTAATTGCCAGGGAAGGTTCACTTTACAGACTGTGACAAAAGCACCCTTATAAGCGGAAAGATAAGAAGGTATAAGTTCAGGAGATTCCAGTTGTAGTCAATCATAACATTTTCTGAGGGACTGAAAAACCTTGATGTTTTCCCAATGACACAGTCAATTAATTCTGGAAGTTGTCTCAGAGAAAGATAATCCTTCACATGGACTATTTCAAGTCACAGTTTCTTCAGAAACTAGATAAAAAAATTCTGTCCCTTAACACTTCCTTTTGAGATTCATTGAAATCTTCAGGAAAAAGAAGAATTTATCTTTTAACAGAGCCATAAGAAGGGTCAAGATCTTCCACTAAACCCTGAGCCAAGCCCAATTAAATTAATCCTTTCCATTGTCATTGAAACAGGAGAAGATGCACATTTTGTTTGACAAAATTCCACAAGAAACAGACCCAGAGTTGCCACCAATCACTTCCCTTAGAGATGGGCAGAGTTTTCTGGCTTAGCAGAGAGACATTCCCTGCCCCTTTTCCTAAGAACAACAAGAGTGGTTCTCTCCTCCCCAGAAATGGCACACCAATGGCCACAGAGGATGTGTCTAATCCCCAGTCCATGATAGCTCTATGGTCTATACCAGTAGGACAAAAGAACAAAGATGAGTGGTCCGAGGAACCAGCTTTGACCACAGTAGAAACATTCCTCTGTAACTGATGCAAAATATCAGCCTGCTGTAGTGGCAAGGGTGGATTAACAATCTTTTTCTTTTTGTGGCTGGTAGAAGGTCCAACAGAGGAACTGGAAGGCTGTTCCACGTTTAAGCCAAAAAAAGGTGCCAGATTCCTGGGGAAGCTAAGTAACAATAACCAGTAAAACAGGTAAGTTGTAAAAAAAGTAGCTTTTTCCCTGAGAATATAATTCTATCCCTCTGTCAATGAAAAATAGCTGAATATTACCTCCACCTTGTGTCCCATATAATGCAGTAAGATGCTACATGGATTTTATATGATACATTTTCTGATTTTGTCATTAGTCTAAATCCTGCAAATTCTTGCAATTGTGCATTTATGTATGTATGTATGTATGTATGTATGTATATATTTATTTTGTTGACTAGGATAGTCCAACTAGATGAGAGAGCCCTCTTTTCAGTGGAGGCCTGAGGAGAACAGCTCTAAACAATGAGAATAAATAATAATGTTCTAATACACAGACTGATACACAGACTTCTAAGGAAAACACTAGAATAGAAATAGAGACAATACATGTTGAAAGACTACATTAAGAGTAGAAATAGAGTAATTGTCTAATATATAATCTAATGAAACATGACATTAATGCAAAGATCTCTGACAGTCGTACTCAGTCTCCTCAACATTAAAATAGTGTAAATTTGTGTTACAAAATGGAAGAAAAGGATGCAGTGCAGGGGAAATAGGATGAAAAAGTATGTGGTGGGGCACAATAAGAAGGAAAAGTGGGAATTGTGAGAATTTGGAGGAAAAAGGGAGGCCTTTGTGGATAAATGGAGGTGAGATAGCACAGCTGTGGAGGTGACTTGTGGTTTGTGCTTAAGGTGTCTATAAACCCAGTGTTTAATAGAGATGGTAGATGACTGAAGGTGAGATATATGAGCTCAACCAGGAGTCAGATGGATTTTGATTTGATCCAAGTTTAAAGCCTTTTAATTTGACTATTTATTTTAATGGACTGGGTAATGTGTTCCAATGTCTGGTGTCATAAGTGGAATAGATAGTATGTCTGACAGCATTGTTTGACTTTGTGATGGCCCATAAAAAGTTTTTCACTGGACTGTAGCTCTCTGCAAGGTGAATACTACTAAAGGATAACTTTTAGGAGGGGAAATTATCTACCTTAGAAAATATCATTCTCATCATTGTCAAATCTCTTTTTCCCATTTTTACACAGGGTTGGGCTATCACATCAATATTAACCAATGTGACCAAATCACTTTGGGAGTGTAAACATTGGTTCTAAGTAATTAGCTAGTGCTCATGTAATTGCTCTAAGTAATTTGATCACATTAACTAGATGTGGATGTGATACTCCAACCCCATGTAAAATGAGGAAAAGGGTGTTAAACAGAATGACAATGGTTTATCCTGTAATCTTATAATGCTAATATTAAAAGAATGTTTGGGAGCAGGAAATTGAGTGAGAATAGCATTAATTTGCTTTTCTTAGGTTGTAAGAGCAGGCTTGCATCAGTTATTCAGGATTCACCAGAGAAAAATGCTACTTGGGTAATTGTTTGGAGTTGTGTAAGACTTATTGCAGTGCAGAGGAGGGAGGAGTACTGTGCAATGGTAACTTGTCTGGTAGCTGAGTGGAGCTTGTTTATAAATATATTAAAAAGAAGGGTGCAAAATATTAAGCCTTGGGGAAGACCTACATGAACTGGAAGGAAAGTTGTGAAGGTGTGTTTCCATTTTATTACCTGAGGCCTGTTGCTAAGGTAGCCATTGAACCAGGATAGGACATGTTGGTTGAGGCCTTCGGGGGAGACTTCAGTTAGTACTTTAGGATGAGTGACAGAGTCAAATGCTTTAGGTAAGTTTTAAGTTAAGGAGCAAGGATGAGACAAAGTGATCTGTATTTCTACAATGACTGATGATTAATGCAGAATATAATTTGTGATGCTTTGACTTTGACAAAGCCCATGATGGGTCTCCTAGAGGAGCTTAGTGGCTGTGATAAGTGAGGTAGTATTGTAATAGGTCTGTAGCTAGAGAATTCTGTTAAATTTCCACCTTTGTGAAGGGGCATGATTAAATATTTTTAAGTGGGTTGGGAATGTCTCTGTCAAATGAAATAGTTAATAAGATGGAGACTAGGCAGGCCAGTGGCTCTGCTGCCATTTTGATATGTTCACCTAGAAGGATAATTGCAGCTACATTTGTGGGTTTTGCATTTTAGAGATGCTTTTTGTCGAAGTAAGGGAAGTTTTGAAGGAGAATATTGTTGTGAGGTTATTTACTTGAGTAGGTGATGGGGAGGAGAGGAAAGCCTATATTTAACAAGACATAAAACAGTTTGGTTGAAGATTTTTTTGAAATGTGTGGCAATGCCATTGATGTTATTATTAGTTAATGGTGGTGGTGTGGTTGTTTAACCAAGATGGAGGAGAATTTCCAGTGATGCCTAGAAGAACCTGGGTGATTTCATGGAAGTCAGTATAGTACTTAATAAATAAGCACCTATTCAGGCATGTCTAAAGGTCAGCTCCTGGTGTTTTCTCCTGTCTACCTGATGAATCTGGACATCTTGGGACAATGCAGCAATTGCCTCATGTACACAGATAACCCTCTCCTCCTACCACCCAACACTATTACCTGTGAGAGATGCACTTATATAGCCAAACTGGAAGCAAAGCTCTCTTCACCAAAGACTGGCCTAGACAGTCAAGATGAGAAGGTAAACACTTGCACCACACCACACTCATCACATAATCCCTCAAAACCTACACCACCTAAATACACACATAGAAGCACAAAACACACTCCTACATTCACTGAGGCTCTCAGTACAGATCTGCCCAAACAAAAGAGACCTCCAAAGCAGAAATGCAAGCAACCTCCACCCCCCCCAACGCAACCCAAATGACACATAGCCCACATACTCAGTGTGCCACTCAACTACAGCCCATAAGGCATAACGTACCCAATACCCTAGTCATAGGTGACTCTATAGTCAGGCACACTGATGCTCCACTCACCAGGCTAAACAAAGAAAAAGTTACTGTCAGCTGCCTGTCAGGTGCCAGGATCCACCACATAATGCACACACTCAGGTCACTCCACAACAAGTACAAATATGATTCTGTCATTGTCCATGTTGCTGTGAATGACCTGAGATGTACCTCCCTGGACTACATGAAAAGAGACATGGAGGAGCTCTCCGATCTTGTAGCCCAAGCCGGTATGACCCTAGCCCTGAGTAGCATCCTGCCATCACCCAGAATGACACCACAGTACAAGGACAAAATGATTGACTTTAACAATTGGCTAAGCTTCTGGTGTCATTCTAAGGGAATCCAGTATCTTTCTGCCTGGAATGACATGATCAAGAGACCATGCTGCTTTGCCAGAGATGGCCTGCACCTGTCGCCCTTGGGATTCTGGATACTGGCAAAGGGTCTTGCCACTCCTATAGTGCCTTTTTTATGCAAGGTTCAAATGACAAATTCCCCACCATAACAGGTACAAGCAAGCAAAATCTGAGGGTAATGCTACTCAATGCTAGAAGTCTAAACTTCAAAATGCACTCACTCGAGACACTCCTTAAAATGGAGAACATTGACATCTGTGCAGTGACAGAGACCTGGTTCAAAGCTCCAGAGAGCACCCCTGCATTACCAGGCTATAATTCATACCACACCTTTCGGCCACCAAACCTGGACCGAAACACTAAAGGTGGAGCCGTGTCCATATTCATTAAGGATATCCACACCTCCAAGCTAGTTGCACAGCATAATGCATCCGAGATTATCCAAGTTCAACTAACTCTGGGCAAAACCGCAATCCAGATTGTAGCTTACCCCCCACCATGTCCCAGGATTCCCACTCCTCTTTTCTTGATACAATGGAAAATATTAAGGTACAACCCAACACTCTAATAATGGGCGATTTCAACTACCCTACCAATAATTGGGAAAACTACTCATGTACCAACTCTTTTGCTCAACATTTTCTGGAAATCATCAATTCCAACGCCTTGGATCAACTTATCCACACCCCCACCAGGGGCAGCAATATCCTAGACCTGGTCATCACCAACCTGGGTGACCGGTGTTCCACACCAGAGGTCAGCTCCTCATTGGTCAGATCCGACCACAAGCTAATCACCCTAGACATCCACATCCCGCTCCCACCCCCCCACCCCCCCATTAGGAAAACAACCGTAAAAATTTCTCCAAAGCCAACTTCACGCTTCTTAAGATAGAAGTGGCAAACTTCACGACACCCATGCAGATGGACAATAGATGTACCACTGCTGAATCCTACACAAATGCACTTTATAAGCACTTACACAAGTGCATGGATCATGCTATCCCTAACAGAACCAAGATGCTATCCTCCAAAAAAGGAAGCCAATCTGGTGGTCTTCTGCCATAAACAAACTCTACAACAGAAGAAAGAAACTATTACAAAAATGAGTAAAATCCCATGATTGGAGGAACTCCCTGGTCAGCCTCAGTAAGAAGCTGAGATCCCTCATAAAATCCTCCAAAGCTAGTTATGAAAGCAAAATTGCCACTGATTCTAAAGGCAACAACAAAGCATTATATAGCTATGTCAAGAATGTCAATGGCAACACTCAGATCTGCTCTGAGTTACAGCACAATGACACTAAATATACAGAACCAACTGATATTGCCAACATCCTGGCAGATAGGTTCAGTGCTAACTTTACCCCCCCCCCCGCCCTCACCCACTGATGGGCCCATCTTTATACCGGAAGAATGCAAAGTTCCTGTAATCACGGCTGCACAGGTAAAAACCTCACTCTCCAAAGCCAAGAACACAGTATCCATGGGACCTGACAACATCCCAGGCTGCCTTCTACATGAACTACAGAATGAACTGGCACCTCACCTAAGTACCATGTCCAATCATAGCCTCACCTCAGGCTTTGAGCCCATTGAATGACGCACCGCAACAGTTATCCCACTCCATAAAGGGGGAGCCACAACAGACCCCGGGAACTACCGCCCCATTAGCCTGACGAGCCTTGTCTGCAAAGCCATGGAACTCATAAACAAAGACATTGGAGATCTCCAAACTCTGGACCCCACACAGTTTGGGTTTGTAAAAGGCAGATCATGTCTCCTAAACCTGATAGACTTCTTTGAAGTAGTCAACAAAGCCATAGATGAGGGTAAGGTAGTTCACACAGCCTATCTAGATCTTGCCAAGGCATTCAACATCATTCCCCAACTCTGAAATTATAGATAAACTCATTAAACTAGGTATAAATACCTATGTCACAAGATGGGTTGCCAACTGGCTTACTGATAGAACCCACACTGTGAAAGTAGCAGACTCCAAATCAGACTTCAGACCAGTGACAAGTGGAGTACCACAGGGTTCAGTCCTGGGTCCTCTCCTGTTTGGTATCTACTTCTCTGAAGTACAGGCTAACACAGAAGGTCTTTGGCTAACTAAATTCACAGATGACTGCAAACTAGGAGCCATAATCGAAACTCCTAACTATGTGGATATCCTACAAAAGGGCCTCACTGAGACAGATGCCTGGTGTCAAAGATATTTATTTTTATTTATTTATTTATTTATTTTACATTTGTTGACCGAGCTAGTCTAGCTGGATACATGTCCATTTTCAGTAGAGGCCCGGGGAGAAAAGCTCCAAGAAATCATACAAAGTTAATATAGAAGTTATGACAGATATTATAAAAACAGCAATTGTTACATAAAAACATTAATGTTTTTTTTTTCACACTAGAAGTACAAATTATAATACTCATAGTGATTTTGTGAGAAGGTACAATATACATATATACATACATTTTATATGCAATGATATAGTATATTGAAACATAAAGGAAGATAATAAAGGATGTAGGGTGAGAATTAGTGAATAGGAAAAGAGTTAGTCAGGGTTAGTACAGGAGCATAGCCAGCGTTTATTGAGATACAGTTTTAGATTCCTTTTAAAAAGTGAGAGAGAAGTCTGAGATGTGATTTCAGAGGGTAGTTTATTCCATATTTTTCCAACAGAGTTAGAGAACAAGGAGTCACCTGCTGAGTTGTTGGGTTTGGTAGTATTAATCAGCAGTTTGTTTGAGGAGCGTAGATATTTGAGGTTATTATAAGGTATAATGAGGCTAGAGAGTATTGGAGTGTTGCTGGGTTGATACAGGGTCTTGTGGGCTATTGTGAGCTGGTGAAATTGAAGCTGGTTAAGAAATTCTAGCCAGTCAAGTTGTCTTAGATTCAAACAGTGATGGGTTCTAAAAGGAGAGCCTGTAGCAAATCTAGCAATATTATTATAGGATGTTGCTAGTTTGTTGAGGTTGTTTTTAGAGAGATTGGTGTATATAGGAGAAGCACAGAGTAGAGTAGAGATTAGGTGAGTTCTGTCTATAGTGGTCCTAGATACTGGTGTAAGATAGGGTTTAATTCTGTAAACCACAGAAGTGATCCCCGGGGTGAATTTCCAATTACCCATCCAGTCATCAAGACTTTTCTTGAAGAGTGCTAATGGTCTCAAGCTCAATGCCAAAAAGTGCATTGTCATCCCCTTTGGTAAAAACTCTGTACCCATGAACTACCACATAGGTGGTAGTCTACTTAACACCAAAAGTGTGATAAGAGACCTTGGGACACAGGTGGACAGTAGTCTCTCCTTTGATAATCAGATCACCACAGTGGTCAGGAAATCCTTCTACATGGCACACCTCATCACAAAAGGTTTCTCATCCAGAAAAAAAGAGGTCATTGTTCCCCTCTACTCATCCCTCATTAGACCCATTATAGAGTACAACGCCCCTTTTGGTATGTGCCTCACAAGACATCTACAACAACTGGAAAGGCCGCAAAAATACCTCACAAAGAGGATTACTGGCCTCAAACAGATGCCTTACGCAGAACATCTCAAAAAACTCCAGCTTTACTCCATCGCATATCGCCTACTCAGAGGCGATCTCTGACTAACATACAAAGCTATGTCAAACCCAGAGCTGTTGGACATGCTCCACTTAAAGAAATCCCAATCCCTCTGAGCTACACGCTCTAGGAACCTAAACCTCATCACCACAATAAACAGAACATGCTGGAGGGATAGATTCCTGTCCCAGAGACTTCCCATACTCTGGAACAGACTACCTATCTATGTCAAACAGAGCTCCTCATTAGCACTCTTCAAGAAAAATCTTGATGATTGGATGGGTAATAGGAAATTCACCCTGGGGATCACTTCTGTGGTTCTGCTTGACAGGAGCACAGGAAAATAATGTTCTTGGGTGGTGAAAGCCAGGGTACCTTTTTGGCTTGGCTTGTATAGGCCCTAGGGCCAATAGCCTAGTACCTACCTATGAACCTAGAAATGTGTTTTTATCCATTTTAATATGGGATTTGGTATAGTTTATGAGATGTTTGAAATTTTTGCTAGTTGCTTTGAGATTTGTTTGTTAACTGTTGTTTCTAAGCTTTGTCCCAGATATGCATAAGTTGGTCGTGTTTCTTTTTGATAAGCAAAGTGCTGGTTTAGATTTCATTCATAAACTCAAATACAAGTGTCACACTTCTAACAAACAATTTATATCAAAATTGAAACTAAGTGTTAACATCCACCCAAACCTGGCCTTACAACACACACAAAGGATTCAACTGTTCTACAAAAAACACATACATCTACATTTGCTACCTAGAAGACAAGCACATGGCAGCTATTCCTCAGTATGAACCTCAGAAATATATGCAACAAAATACCATATATACACAGAGACATTTGCCTGCACTTCTCAGATATATTAGTCCCTGAAAAACCTTGCTAAACCTGACATAAAAGATGAAAACATTCCCTCAACATGTTGTAGCACATAAGAATGGATAGAAAAAAACAAACTGGGTGGAGGGCTAGCCATTTTTATAGAAATAACCTTGAACAACTCCCTATCCCAAGCCTGTTCTCCAATTAAACAATGTATCAATGCTAATCTCTCAGCTAAAGCTAAACAGTAAACAGAGCAATTCTATGTTAGCCCCCCCCCCGCCCTCCGCCGAGGAATACTATCAACATTGTAAAATAAATCCCCCGCTTGGTATCTACCAACATAAGCCATGAAACTATGGGCTTGAGAAGAAAATGATCAGGTAAGGGAAAGAAACCATAATCTTTTGTCTTGGTTATGCTGCTATGAGAAGTACATTCTCCAGAGGGGATAAAGACATATGAGCAGCCTGTGTAAGGTATTCTGTGCAATATTAAAGAGTTAATAGTTTTACATATTCCAAGAAATAGGCAATCGTTTAGCCAGCACACACCTATTATACCAGAATGATGTCAGATAACCTAGAAAATTAAAACGGGACAAACAAGGGAGCAATAGTAAGGTTGAATACTTTAAACAAGATGATCAGGGATGTTACTGCTTTGGACTTAATGTCTTGTAGGGGCTTCATGATTTTTCAAAAAAGTGGGGTAGTGGTAAGCCTGATTATAATCATTTATAAAGAAGTTTCTGCAACAGCTGATCAAATGCACAGACTCCTGCATTACACAAATAGTCGTTAAAATAATTATTTCAACTTCTGTGTTCACACTGTGGTTTCTTTTTGATTCTTAGACTGTAGTATGAATAATGGCAGACAAAGTGTTTTCTTTTTAAGGGACAGTTTCTGCAAAAATAAATAAATTCATTAATGTTAGTTAATATATAGAAAAAAGATTATTACTAGGTAAAGTACAGGGTGATGCAGGGAAAGCATACTGCTAAAAAATCATACGGTGTATAGAAAGGAAAGAGGAAGTCAATTTAACTTCACCCACTGAAGTTCTTTTGGTGTTTGCTAACAACTGCACCAGGAAGACTACATTTGGGTAGATGGGGTAAGCTCATCTGCTTACTGCCATGTGATGCTTACAGAGTTGCTAGTGTAGATCTCTATGAGCTGATTTTACATAGAAATATATCTACATGTCCATAACACAGTATAACTATTTAAAGCACTCTGCACAGACTTTACCTTCAATTACATTTTAATATCTCATTAGCACAATAAATGTTCATAAAGCATTTAATACAGCATTGTTACAATTACAGTAAGTAATAATATTTTATCTTCACAACCCCACAATACTGCAGGTTATTCTGCATTTCAGCCATGATTACGCAGCACTACCATTCTAGGAGAGAACCATACTAACCCTTTTCTACATTATTCTGGCTCAGAAATCCTGTTGCAATAGTTTACATGCTCAGTGAAGCTTTATTCACTTTGCTAATGAATAGGTTTAGTTACATTACTTATTTTTATACACACGCAGTGACCTTCTTTAGGGAGACACAGCTGAAGACGTGACCACAGTCCTGCTAGGGAAGGCGACTGATTTGAAAATGGTGTCTTTGTTGTGATTACACCATTTTGAGAAGTCCAGTGGCCCTTTTGGGTTAAATGTCTTCATTATCATTAAAATGTGTTTTTCCCCCAGGCAGAACTGTTTAATTTCAGTAAAGCAGTCAAGGCTGATTCACCTTGGGTGAAGTGGCATGGTTTTGTATTTTTATGGTGTATTTTTCATTTTTAGTCATTGAAAAGATTTCACTTCTGATACCATACCAAGCTGCCCATCAATGGATATCCAATAATGTTCACATATCAAGAGGAATAAAACAATTGCCTTATAAGTCATCTAGCAAAATTAGCATCTCTTTAAGAAACTCTTCATAAAAGTCTTCCTTCAAAAGAAATAGAAACATTTAGTCTATGTACAAGATGAAATCTACTAAAACAAAAGTGCCCACCTGCTGTCTTTCACAGTTTTATGATTAGTGCCATTTTGTAAGTCAGCTAGAACTCCCATTCAGCAGAAATACTATTAAAAACGTTTTGTAAGGTAGTTCTATTTTCCATACTTAAATAGCAGGAGGTAGGTGATAATTAACTATCCAGGGTTTTCATGTCTGTTCATAGTTAAGAAGAAGAATGCTCACCATGCTTTAATAGACATCCCAAATTAAATTACTTAATGAGTAGTTTATAGACATAGTCATACAGTCCAAGCCAGTCTTTTTTGAAGGAGTAAAACTTGGGCTTTGTTTTCTCAGTTATTCATAGTTAGAAGAAGGTTTGCATTGCTTTAATAGAAGTCCTAAATTAACATTTCCTAGCAATCAATTTATGAATGTAATCTTATCAGTTAAGTATGTCCTTTTCAAAAGGCTAAAACTAGGCCTTTTACTGAACATGTTATATTGTGCTAATGAAGGAATGTTGGATAACAAAATGAATATTTTAAATTCTCAAAATAGCTGGACTCTGCTGCCTGTTTTGGCTAATTGCATTGACATTTCTATCATTGTTTCTATCTTAATGTTAAAATGCTCTCATTTGATTGCTGTTCTTGTCCTTGTTCCTAATTGTAGTCAGTCCCACTTTCTACTACATCCTATTTTCCCAACAACAGAAACTTATCTGATACCCCTTCCCTTATAAAGTCACTGCATAATGCTGCCTCCTTTTATTTGCTTTATTTGAATCCTTGTTCTTAATACCCAGTACTTACAGTCTTTTAGATTGTTTCTGTTGCCACAGGTCTAGCCCCACTCCATTCACCTTTGCAACGCTCAGGCTCACTCTGCTGCTCTACCCTACCCTCATTCCCACCCACCCCACATCACTTACATTTACACTTACCCAAACTCCACCCCATCCATAACTGCATCCAATCACATTCACCTTCAACTCACTCTCTTATTAAACTACACCTCCTCTACCAACCCATCCCTAACAGACCAAATCTAATTAACCTTTTATTTCTATCATAATCCCTACAGCTATACTACTAGCACAATCTACCTCTTAACAATAGCACCAACCCTCATTAACAACTTCCTTCTATCATCTACAATGTCTCTCCTTACTAAAACATTACTCCTCTCTCTCTCCCTGCATTCCAGTCTTCTGCTACACCTAACCTCACTAGTAACAATACACCTACCTCACAAACCTATATCTATAAGATCTACACAAATTCAAGCTTTTATAAGCTACTCTGATATATTCTCTAGTCTCTATGAGATAAGCATGCTTTTATACACTAAAAATTTTTCCTCTACAAAAAACACAATCAAACTATCACCTTTGAATTACCAACAAATATCCCATAGAAAGTGGTTACCTATTATTTACATCCATAAATATGCTAAGTTACCCCAATGTGGAGATATCCATCCCAACCCAGGACCCACTTCCTCCAATCTCACCCTAACTCATATAAATCACTAAATATTACAACTCTCAACCCTCAAAGTATTAGGAATAAAATCCCAGAATTCTATATGTGGATATCTTATAACAAACCAGATATAATAGCTGCCACTGAAACCTGGCTAAAACCCTACATAAAAAAGTCTGAATTCCTCCCCCCAGGTTTGCTTGCTTAAGAACAGATAGACCCCCATAAAAAAAGGAGGAGGAGTTGCACTACTCTTTCCAAATACCTTTACTATTTCCCCCTATACTAACTCCATTCCACAATTTTCTACTACTGAAATTCTAATATCATTCCTGAAAATGAATAACTGCAAGAATCTCTGCATTATAGCTCTAAACATCCCCCAGGTAATAACATTCCCCTGTTAGAAGCAATTCTCAGCTGGACATGAAAGAATATAAAAATGAAACAATTATCCTGGGTGATGCAAACATTAATTGGCTACATCTCTCACACTACTCTCCTTCATCGAATATTAATCTGTTTAACTTTTCTCAGCTAATTACCACCAGAACTAGACCCAACAAAAATAAAGATAGCAGTTCTATCCTTAACTAGATTCTGGTATCTGACCCGAATAAAATCACATCCACAGGCACACTACCTAACAGTATCAGTGACCACCTGCCAGCCTATATTCAGTGTGAGAACACTACATCACTAAGTCAACACCTATATAAACAAACTAGAAAACTCACCAATTTCAACCCAACAATTTTTAACGGAACTTTGAAAAATATCAAATGGTATAAAATAAAATTCTTTCCCCTTGATGAAGCTGTCAAGTTCTTCAATTCAACATTTCTCAAAACCCTAAACAAACTAACCCCACTCCAACAAAAAAAAAAAAAAAAAGAGTAAAAACCACCTGGCTCACTATAACTACTAAGCAACACAAGGCTGCTAGAGACAAATCATGGAAACTATGGCAAAAAAAATAAAATAAAAAACTTTCTGATCTCTTACAATTCTGGCAGGCAACTCCATAATCAAGTAAAGCATCTAGTCATTAAAGATAAAAAAATAACACTACCTAAGTCTACAAAATAACTATAAACAAGTCCAAAATAAATTCTGGAAGTATATTTTATCTATGCTAAACTCTGGTTTAAAGAGCAACCCCTGTCCAAATCCAGACAAATCATCTACTGGAACAGCCACCCTCTTCAACTCATATTTTATCAATATCATATCTATCTCACTGCCACCTTTCCTCAGACTAAATGTAATATTAATTCTGTACCTTCAAAGCAAACCTCACAAAACTCCACTTCTCTCTCTCTATCTCTGCCTAGCTTCTCTTTCTCCTCCATACCTACTGCTACTATAACAAACCTGCTTCTCAAACTCAAACCTGGCACCAACGCTCCTAGCAACCTACTGCAGAATACCTTCAAATGTCAGTTAAAGCCATTACTTATGCTATCAGCATACTTCTTAACAGATCTATGCAAGAGTCCTATCTACCTACCATTTGAAAAAAATATATATTCTCCTCCTTCACAAAGGTGACAACAGCACAGACATTTCCAGTTTTTGACCCATTGCTATTCTCTCCCATATCTCTACGATCTTGGAAAATGCATACACATTCAACTACTAAACTATCTATGTCATAATTAAATCTGCACCCTACTCAACATGGGTTCAGGCCAGGCCACAATACCACAACAGCTGTTATATCCTTCATGGATACAGTTAACTGAGCTCAACATTCAGGATAACTTGCATCCTCACTCTTTCTTGACCTCCCTAAGGCCTTCAATACAGTCTCCCACACTTTACTTCTTTCAAAACTTTCTACAATAGATATCTCCCCCTATCCTACATTGGTTCTCTAACTACCTCACAAATAGACAACAGCTACCAAATGGCAGCACTCTTTCTCTCCATTCCTTGACACAACTACAGGTGTTCCCCAAGGGTCTATACTAAGACTTCTTCTCTTCAGTATTTTCATCAATAACCTTTACTCCACTCTTAGTCAAGGTTCTGTCATACAATACATGGACAATTCAACCATTATCTGCTCTACCAACTCTACAACTGAACTTCATCAAAATACCCAAAATGCCCTTACATTTACTGAAATCTGGATGACCAACAACCATCTCACCCTAAACCCTAAAAAAACCAAACTCATATTAATTACCCCAAAGAAAACTGCTCTCCTAAACAAGACTGAATTCGCTATACATTTTCAAAATAAAACAAAACTACTAGGTATTATCTTAGATGAAAATCTAACATTTGATCTACATGTGCACAATAGTATCAAAAAACACATAAAAATAGGTATCCTCTATAGACATAAATACTTCATTAACCTCTCTACAAAACAAACCCTAGCCTTAACCTTTCTTCTATCTTCTCTTTCTTATATGGTGCTCCTCTCCTTACCAACATCAAGTCCACTCTGAAAACCAAGCTTAAGACCTGCTATAATAAAATTGCCAAATTCACAACTAATGCAAAATATTCCTACCATCACTGTTCCTCTTTACACTTACTGAATTGGCTTGAACTCCCACATTATCTCAGATATTTACAATTAACTACGGCACACAAAATTGTCTTCAAACCATCAGACTGCCCACCACGTTCTTCTATACTTATTCACTACTACCCAAACAGGCCTCTTAGATCCGAGAACCAACTTCTCCTGAAAATAGAAAAAATCATACCTCCCAGCTGGCCAGATGCACTAGTCTTTCTCTATTGCCAAACAGTGGAATGCCCTCCCATTACAATTAAAGACCACAAGTAATGCCTCTTCTTTCAAAAAGTCTCTGTGACACCTCTCCACTCTTTGGCGCTGCACATGTCCCAGTCCTGCACCTCCCAAAACCTGAGTTCCTCACTTTCATCACTGCCATCACCTCTAATGATTTACTCCTCTCTATTTAAACTCTCCTACCTATTAGTATAATTATTATCAATTATCATCTAAGCCTACTATTCTGAAGTACCTACTTGATAACGTTATTGATGTTATGTCCCTACATGAATTCCTGAGCTGTATTTCTGACTTGATATAATCAACATGTACTCTTATGCTTTATGTTCATGCTACATCTTGCAAAGCATATATTTCATAGTTGTTAGTAACCTTACTAAATTATTAGAAGCTAAGTAATTGACATGTTTTCTTATTATAAATAACTGTGAATTCTTACATGTGTTTTCAACTGTATCTCTTATATTGTACTGTAATCAACGTAGCTGTTAATGTTGGGTTTTTTCTACCTATGTTTAACCAACTGTGACTGCGTCTCTTCTATTCCATGTACATCTTATGTGGAGTTTTTCTCTCCTGGCTTCAACTGAAAATGGGCTCATTTCAGCCCAGTGGACCATCCCAGTAAACAAATTAAAATAAATAATTAAATAATGGAATTTGATTTTACTACTACTGTGGTCAGTTTCACTAAGTATTGTGTTATTTTGCTGTTGCACCTGAGTTATATTCAGTATTACAACCCACTCAAAAATATTACCCATCTAATTACTTGCTTTTGACAGTTTTGAAGTAGATGTATTTGAGAACCTTTATGTATTGCAGTAAAGTAAGTAATATTTTGTTTCAAAATTGAAGTCATGTTGATTTGTTCTGTTAAAAAGAAGAATCCTGAAACTGGCCAAAGGTTCACCACAGTCTGCAAAACTGGTTGACTTTTTGCTCATAACCAAGGTAGACTCATCAGTAGAATCTTCCTATAATCTATTGGAAATATAATCATTCAAATCTCTGAAAAAAACATTTTTGTTTGTTATTTTTAAACATATTTCCTTGAATCTTGATAACTATGAACACATTTTCCATTTATAGAAAACATTAGTTTTGTTGTTAATGTCAATAATATAAACTTCAGTGTAATTAAATGAAGATTCATGTATTTCATATTTCTTTCTTCATTTAGAATTGTCCACCCTTTATGTAATTCAGGGCATTCACATAAAAATATTAGGAGCTTTAATTTCTGAAGATGTCTAGAGACTGCTTGTACCTCAATCTTAATTTTGATTGTTATTAATCAGGCAAACGTGGCTATTAAGCCCGGGGGAAAAGCTAGTGTAGCACATCTAGTAAGTTATGATATACTTCATAAAAGTCTATTTGTTTTCATGAATATTATCTAACTCAGGATAAATGGTTGTAAACATATTTCTTAAGAAAAGTTATGAACAAGAATGTGTTGGCTGTGTGTGGAAAAATGACTTCACAAAGGTTGTTGACACCATATTACAAAAATACTTGAAATCTGAGACCCAAGTGTGTAAGGATTCTTGGTCTTTTTTACAAAATCTAAATTGTTTAGAATTTAGTCAGAAAAATAATTTCCTAACCATTGGTGTGGTCGATCTCTACAATTCCATTCCTCATCTGGAGGCTGTAGAGTGGGTTAATCTTATGCTCAAAGACAAGAATGCTCCACCTACAGAAATCAGTCTAGTTGAAGAACTAATTGACATTATCCTCACAAATAACTTTTTTACTTTTGATGGGGACATTTATCTCCAAAAACAAGGCATTGCCATGGGTTTGCCTTGTGGTGCCAGTTTGGCCAATTTAGTAATGGACTACTGGGAGAGAATGTTTATTTTTAACATACCTGAACACAAAGTGAACCTAGTATACTACACTAGGTTCCTAGACAATATTTTTAGTGTTTTTAGAGGTAACGAGGTACAAGCTCATACATTTGTTGACTACTTGAACACCACAACTGTTTTTTTTCAAATTTACACACAATTACTGTAATGACACTATAGATTACTTGGACATTAGGCTGACTAAGGATTTGGTAAATAAAAGACTTACTTCAAAAATTTTTAGGAAAGCTACATACTGTAATTCATTCCTGCATTTCACGAGCGCTCACCCATTTACACAAAAAAGATCTATAGTGAAGAGTCAACTTATTAGGGCTGCTAGGATAACTTTGCTAGATAATAATGTTTTAGAGGAATGTCATTTTTTGAGCAGTATGTTTCAAAGACGTGGTTACCCAATAAACTTGATTCACTCTTTAACAGAGGAAATCCAGTGCAAACATCATAATGGCCACTTTAGACCCCTCCTTTATAAGGGAGATGATTTGATCAATTATTTACATGAGTCTTGTATGGCCACTAATATTGGTCACTATCCTAACAACAATATAGACTTACATTCTAATAACAGCAACACTAACATTGCAAATTTGAGTACTGACCAAAGTACAAATTTCAACCTCAATGTTGATCAACAAGTGAACTACATGGTGAGCTTCATCACGACGTACAGTTATGATAGCGCAAGGGTTAGGTTTATTTTATATAAGAACTGGACCTTTATTAATAGAGATAATTCTTTACTTGATAAGTTGGGCTACTTGCCTAAAATAGTGTACAGAAGAGGGTGTAATTTGAAAAACCTTCTTGATCGTAGAACTCCCAGGTTCAGTGGATGACATGTAGGTATGTACACCTGTGGAGCATGCAGGATGTGTAGATATATTAAGACAGGTAATTATTTTTCTATTGGTAATAACAGGAAATTCAATCTTAACCACAAATTCAACTGTGAGTCCAAGGCAGTGATATATATATATATATATATATATATATATATATATATATATATATATATATATATATATATATATATATATTTATAGCCACGTGCATTAACTACCCAGCGTTTTATGCAGGTAAAACAGATCGTAAGTTCCAGGAGAGAATCTATGAGCATATTTATGCCATAGATAAAAATAAATGTGAAAATGCACTGGCTAAGCATTCTAACTCGTGTGGTGGTCATACGTTTTGTTTTGAAGCTATTGATCAGGTTTCGCCAGACATTAGAGGTGGTCCTTCAGCATTACTTTTGGAAGAACGTGAGCTAGAATGGCAATTGTTGTTAAATGCCTTTTCATACTCTGGTTTAAATGAGACTTGTAACATTTCCTGTCTGTTAAAGCTACAAAGTTTAACTACATGAAAGATTTCACTAGTTAAAAATTTATACATATTGCACATATCTATATCTATTATAACAAGCTGGTATTTATATACACTTGAGTATCATATATAAAAATATTTTTATATATAGAGAGCACGTCCTTGGTAGTGTTTTTGCCCACTCATTTCACTAATGCGCTTCAACCCTAGGTGCTTGAGTGGGTTTTATTGAGTATTACATTGTTACTATGTGACACACAGTTTTTTTTAATTGACTATTTCTTTAAATGAAACACTCCATTGATTGGTTCATTTTTAACATGTGTTGACTTGGTTTGTGTATTTTAAACTTTTGCACTTACTTAGTATTCATTTCTGAGGAAGTTACCATATTACTGGTGACGAAAAGCGTTTTAAGTTGTTAATAAATCTTTCTACATTTAAAACCGTGCTCTACTTTGGACTTTTGGACTTGCTTTTTACTAGTTTGTTTTTTGTTGTCCTTGCTTCTATCCAGCTTATTTGTCATTTGTCTATGGCATCTGGGGGTCCTACCCGTCCAGCTAGTCCTAATTTATTTTGTTCTTTGCAACAGAAGGCTGATTCTATGGATGTACCAGTGCTGTTGAACACGCTGTCCAAACATGTGGACCAGATTGTTGCTCGTCTTGACTCTACTGATAGACGGCATAGTGAGCCGTTAACTTCCAACAATGCCTTACTTTCAGTAAACTAACTGACTCAACGTACTTTTAACCATCATAACATGAATGGTTGTTCTTCACAAGAAAGTTTTTCACAAGAAAGCACTTCTTCTATTCCACCAGCCCAGCAGGAGAGGGTTCGTCCTGAAGCTAACAACTCGACAGTTGGTATAGAAAATGGACTTGCTCACACTGGTGTTATGGGGCTTATTGGAGCTCCTTGTTTTTCAGATTGGGTCAATGATACAGCTAAGCTAACTATAGGTCTCACCCGAATACAGGAGCAATCGGCTGCGAACACCTCGTCAATGCAAGTGAGTACACAACTTCTTTCAGAGAAGTTGAAATTGTTTGACTATAAATTGCTTAAATTAAAAAAACTACAACTTGAAGTAGTGTACTTTAAACAATGTCTGCATGAACGGATTGTGCCGAAAGGTTTACGGTACCATCAGTTTCCTACAGGCTTAGTTCCTGATTCATTATTTCATAAAAAATTGGTTTCTTTGTTTGACCAACAAGGTTTTGAGTTCATGCAGCTCATGGTCAAACATTACTCTTTACAAACTGAGTTAATTTTGAAAGAAGTAGCTGACTTGGATAAAGACATTAACACTGACACTGATTTTGTTAGATACAAATACGACTACAGTAGAGTTTTTTCCAGCATTGACCAACTGTTGGATAGACTCAGGGGCAACAAAATTAAGAAAATTAACCGGGATCGTTCAGTTTATACTAACGGAACAGCGTATCCAAGACCACAGATGACACAAGTTTGGCAGTTTAATTTACTTAATAATCCTACTGCTAATGGCAATTCTAATGACTCTGCCATTGAAGAAAGTAGTGAGGATACCAATGATGTTAATTCTGTCAAACGTAGTGAACGAATTCGCTCACATAGTACTGCTACCAGTAATCAGCAAAATTATCAACCTTCTAACAAACAAAATAACCAGATGGATCAAAATTTTCAGAAAGACAAGAACCTAAGTACTACCTCGAGGAGACAACCTTTTAAAACCAAAGGAACAAAACACGGAACAACAGCCGCAAGCGATAGTACAAGAAGAGTCAGTGAATACAACCGGACTTAATATTTTGAACAACACCACCGGTGACTTCAACATTTACAACTACTCTTCTATTACTATCGATCCAGCTTTGATTGACTTGTTAGCCAAGGGTAACACTTTTGTTCCCAGTAGGAATATGAACATTGACAAAACAATCATTGATTTAAAGTGTTTTGTCAGGAATTTAAATCTAATTCTCCTATTGGGGAACTCTTTGAACACACATAGGCCATTTAAGATAGCGAGCACCTTCAATCCTCCACTTCATCCAGTACTCAGTATGTTTGAAAATGTGTGCGAGCTTGATTTTAGGCACATGGCACAATTGTATGTACCTACTAGTGATAGAACATCTAGGAAAAGTAATGTCAGTCAGGAACAAGCACAAGCCATGAAATTTTTTAAGTTCCTCACAGGTGAGAGTAGTCAAACCGGATGAAGTTGGTGGGCTTGTTGTTTTTGACATCATTGACTATAATAATAAAATGAGGATGTTCTGAATAGTAATGCTTATTTAAAAACATTGTTAAATGAGATGAACATTGCTTATTGTCACATCAGGGGGTACCTCAATGACTTATTTATTGAGGCTAAAATCGACCTTGAAACTTACAATTATATGTCTATTTCATTTCCTAAAACACCAGTAATGTTTGGTATCCCTAAGGTACACAAGGATAGCCTGAATCCACCTATGAGGCCCCTCATTGATGGAAGGGCCTCTTTAACTTATCCTTGTGCAAAAGTTGTTGACACCATATTTCAAAAATACTTGAAATCTGAGACCCAAGTGTGTAAGGATTCTTGGTGTTTTTTACAAAATCTTAATTGTTTAGAATTTAGTCAGGAAAATAATTTCCTAACCATTGATGTGGTCGATCTCTACACTTCCATTCCTCATCTGGAGGCTGTAGAGTGGGTTAGTCTTATGCTCAAAGACAAGAATGCTTCGCCTACAGAAATCAGTCTAGTTGAAGAACTAATTGACGTTATCCTCATAAATAACTTTTTTACTTTTGATGGGGCCTTTTATCTCCAAAAACAAGGCATTGCCATGGGTTCACCTTGTGGTGCCAGTTTGGCCAATTTAGTAATGGCCTACTGGTAGAGAACATTTATTTTTAACATACCTGAACACAAAGTGAACCTAGTATACTACACTAGGTTTATAGATAATATTTTTATCATTTTTAGAGGTAATGAGGTACAAGTGCATACATTTGTTGACTACTTGAACACCACACTGTTTTTTTCAAATTTACACACAATTATAGTAATGACACTATAGATTACTTGGACATTAGGCTGACTAAGGATTTGGTAAATAAAAGACATACTTCAAAAATTTTTAGAAAAACTACGTACTGTAATTCATTCCTGCATTTCGCAAGCGCTCACCCATTTACACAAAAAAGATCTATAGTGAAGAGCCAACTTATTAGGGCTGCTAGGATGACTTCGCTAGATAAGGATTTTTTAGAGAAATGTCATTTTTTGAGCAGTATGTTTCAAAAACGTGGTTATTCAATAAACTTGATTCATCTTTTACAGAGGAAATCCAGTGTAAATGTCATAATGGCCACTTTAGACCCCTACTTTATAAGGGAGATGAGTTGATTTATCATTTACATGAGTCTAGTATGGCCACTAATATTGGTCACTATCCTAACAACAATATAGACTTACATTCTAATAACAGCAACACTAACATTGTAAATTTGAGTACTAACCAAAGTACAAATTTCAACCTCAATGTTGATCAACAAGTGAAGTACACGTGAGCTTCATCACAATGTACAGTAATGATAGCGCAAGGGTTAGGTTTATTTTATATAAGAACTGGACCTTTATTAATAGAGATAATTCTTTCCTTGATAAGTTGGGCAACTTGCCTAAAATAGTGTACAGAAGAGGGTGTAATTTGAAAAACCTTCTTGAGTGTAGAACTCCTAGGTTCAGTGGGAGACATGTAGGTATGTACACCTGTGGAGCATGCAGGATGTGTAGATATATTAAGACAGGTAATTATTTTCCTATTGGTAATAACAGGAAATTCAATCTTAACCACAAATTCAACTGTGAGTCCAAGGCAGTGATACATATATATATATAGCCACATGCATTAACTACCCAGCGTTTTACGTAGGTAAAACAGATCATAAGTTCCGGGAGAGAATCTATGAGCATATTTATTCCATAGATAAAAATAAATGTGAAAATGCACTGGCTAAGCATTCTAATTCGTGTGGTGGTCATAAGTTTTGTTTTAAAGCTATTGATCAGATTTCGCCTGACATTAGAGGTGGTCCTTCAGCATTACTTTTGGAAGAACGTGAGCTAGAATGGCAATTGTTGTTAAATGCCTTTTCATACCCTGGTTTAAACGAGGCTTGTAACATTTCCTGTCTGTTAAAGTTAAAATGTTTAACTAAATGAAAGATTTCACTAGTTAAAAATTCATACATATTGCACATATCTATATCTATTATAACAAGCTGGTATTTATATACACGAGTATTATATATAAAAATATTTTTATATATAGAGAGTACTTCCTTGGTAGTGTTTTTGCCCACTCATTTCACTAATACGCTTCAACTCTAGGTGTTTGAGTGGGTTTTATTGAGTATTACACTCAGTTTTTTAAATTGACTATTTCTTTAAATGAAACACTCTATTAATTGGTTCATTTTTAACATGTGTTGACTTGGTTTGTGTATTTTAAACTTTTGCACTTACTTAGTATTAATGTCTGAGGAAGTTACCATATTACTGGTGACGAAAAGAGTTTTAAGTTGTTAATAAATCTTTCTACGTTTAAAACCATGCTCTACCTTGGACTTTTGGACTTGTTTTTTCTAGTTTGTTTTTTGTTGTCCTTGCTTCTATCCAGCTCATTCAACATGTACTCATGCTTAATGTTCATGTTACATCTTGCAAAGCATATATTTCTTAGTTGTTAGTATCCTTACTAAATTTCTAGAAGCTAAGTAATTAACACGTTTTCTTATTATAAATAACTGTGAATTCTTACATGTGTATTCAACTGTATCTTTTATATTGTAGTGTAATCAACGTAGCTGTTAATGTTGTTTTTTTTCTACCTATGTTTAACCAACTGTGACTGCGTCTCTTCTATTCCATGTACATCTTATGTGGATTTTTTCTCTCCTGACTTCCACTGAAAATGAGTTCATTTCAGCCCAGTGGGCCATCCCAGTAAAGAAATCAAAATAAATAATTAAATAATGGAATTTGATTTTACTACTACTGTGGTCAGTTCCACCAACAAGTATTGTGTTATTTTGCTGTTGCACCTGAGTTATATTCAATATTACAACCCACTCAAAAATATTACCCATCTAATCACTTGCCTTTGACAGTTTTGAAGTAGATGTATTTGAGAACCCTTATGCACTGCAGTAAAGTAAGTAAATTTTTTTTTTTCAAAATTGAAGCCATGTTGATTTGCTCTGTTAAAAAGAAGAATCCTCAGACTGGCCAATGGTTCACCACAGTCTGCAAAACTGGTTGACTTTTTGCTCATAGCCAAGGTAGACTCATCAGTAGAATCTTCCTACAATCTATTGGAAATATAATCATTCAAATCTCTGGAAAAAACATTTTTGTTTGTTATTTTTAAACGTATTTCCTTGAATCTTGGTAACTATGAACACAGTTTCCATTTATAGAAAACAGTTTTGTTGTTAATGTCATTAATATAAACTTCAATGTAGTTAAATGAAGATTCATGTATTTCATATTTCTTTCTTTATTTAAAATTGTCCACCCTTTATGTAATTCAGGGCATTTACATAAAAATATTAGGAGCTTTAATTTCTGAAGATGTCTAGAGACTGCTTATACCTCAATCTTAATTTCGATTGTTATTAATCAGGCAAAAGTGGCTATTAAGCCTGGGGGAAAAGCTAGTATAGCACATCTAGTATGTTATGATATACTTCATAAAAGTCCATTTGTTTTCATGAATATTATCTAACTCAGGATAAGTAGTTGTAAACATATTTCTTAAGAAAAGTTATGAACAAGAATGTGTTAGCTGTGTGTGGAAAAATAACTTCACAGCCTAGGCACTAGTTATTAGAACAAAATATAAATTGGCCTAATAAAGAAGAGTGATGTAATAGCTAATGTCTGTTTTTCATACTGTATAACACCTTGAGTCCACAATTAATTGATATTGTTATGGAGGCTTTTCCATGTGGAGTGGGGTTGTCAAGGAGCCGTCTGGTTGTAGGTGCTGCTGAAGGAGACATTTTCATGCTGTTGTCGATGAGCTTTTGATGTGCAGATGCATTGTTTTGATTACTGGATTTCAGCAATACGTTTTACTGTTACAGTGAAACCAACTGAGCGAGCCTTTAGTTTGCATCTACTGAAGAGATCACTTCTGTTACTGCTTCAAATTTCATTGGATAGTGTTTTAGGGGTCTGAAACCAGTTATTTCACTAATTTCCAGAAAAGATAATGCAAACTTTGTTACTCTGATGAAGAATGAAATACTTTTATTTTGCCTAAGGGTAGTAAGCCATAAGTATGCACCCCTCAAGGAAATAATGAGTATGGAGTTAAGTCCTGCAACTGTTCAAAAGTCTGGTATTGCTTCTAAATCATTTGCAGGTATTACTAGCAGATGATCAGATAACATTAAGAAACAGAATTTGTGTCAGGGCAAGAAAATTATAGTTACAGTACAGACATCTTTTAATATTACTCATTTGGAGTTATCTTAAGCAAGAGATGCTGAGGAAAGCATACTTTATGCAGGAAGAACATGGAAGCTATAATCCCCTGTCAAAGTGAGACTCAGTAACATCTTCAGCATATTAACATGTGATTTGGTAGTAAAGACACTTTGCAAACTAATTTTGTCACCACTCTCACACAAATTCAACCTATGGATGCAGTATTAGACCACTATACTTGCTTGGTGGGGGATGAGATAGCTAAGGGCACTGATTATAATTATAGGGCTGCTGAGTCTGTGCTAAATAATACTGAAATGTATACTAATTTATCAAAACTGGATGATAAAAATGGCTGCAGTACAAATACTTTTACTAGATGGGCCTTATCAATCATGTAGAATTTATCTGTATAAATATTTTGTGGTTTTAGCCTTGCAGGATAATTCAAAGGGTATGTGAGATATTAAAACTTTGGTCTAATATAAAAAAGAGCATCTGTTCAACAGCAGTCTGAAACAGAAGCTAGACAACAGTATATTTATATTTATATATCATGTCAGAATATCAGGGATTAAAATGTATGCAATGTGCTTCGATTATGATGAAATAAAAGAAATTGTTTTTCATAATTATTAAAGGTGGGAGAAGTTTGAAGATGCAAATAATTTAAGGAACTATATAAAAGAAGGTCTAAACTGTTAAGGAAGATGTACAGAGAAGAAACCATGTCAAGAATAATAAAGATATGCAGAATGCTGCTACTACAAATTTATTACCATCTTGAGAAATGAAAATGGTAGCTGAGGAAGTATGGAAGATTAATAGAATCATAGTATGACGATCATTAATGGGGCTAAGCTGGAAGTTCTTTGTAGCTCCTAGATAATGTAGCTGCTGGTAAGAAAGAAAATGAAGTCATGAAAAAAGGATAAGCAGGGGATAAACATGCTTAGATGAAACCTAGATGGTACTTTAACACAGAGGATTAGAATTGTGAGCTGCTAACAAGCATCATTCTGTAGTACAGAGTTTGATTTACTCAGATTCAGTTTGCCTACTATATGACTGTGAGCAATCCAATTAACCAGACAGTGACGCTGGTTTTCACTTGAAAGAAGGTTTGTCCTGTGGGGAAGGGTTAACTACTTAAAAATAAATAAATACACACATGCATACCTACATGCATACATAAATAAATAATGAGGTGCTTTACCTGCCAATAAACAGGTCATACCATTATGACATTTTTGCATCAATTTTTATTTTGGAAAATAATGGTGGGGTACAAGCTTGGGAAAGGAGGTGAGGAGCAGGGGGGCTATTTACAAAGCAAAATATGGGATAAGGAAGGAAAATGCAAATTAAGCAACACATTCAGATCATATACTTTTAAGAGTAATTAAAGAAAAACTAATGAAGTGAGCTGTTTTATTATTTCACTTCTGAAGACCCAAAGCCTCCTGATTACAAACTGTGCTGTAGCAATTTCTCTTAATATGATGGTGATGATGAATTATGCACTTTACTGCACAATCTGTCTAAGAATCTGTAGTTCAAAATATTATTGAGAGATTTTTATAAAAGATTGAATGTTTTTGAAAGACTAGTCATCTTGCCATGCCCTGGCTCCTTCTTATATTTATCTAGTGTTACATATAATTTTCTGCATGTTGTGATGAGAGGAGCCTATGTGAGTCAAATGCAGATCTGCAGTACCTCAATGTAATTGTATGTTCACTTGTTTTATTTGCTATCAAATCTATGTTTGTTACTTTAACAAGGAACAAACTAAAGAGGAAAATCAAACTGCAACAACAAAAAAATTATGTATAATAAATGAAGCTATATAAAATTAGAATACATACATTTGGCAAATGTCTTATCTGAATGTCACTAAAATAAAATGTGTATGCATTATGTTTGGTGGCAAAGACCTTCACACATGTCTATTAAGGCATTGCCCTTTGACTCCCTCCACACTATACCAATGTTAACATTAAGGTAGTACCTCAAAATGTAGGCATAACTTCAATGATACTTTATCATTTCAGTACTAACCAAATGCGATGTGTAGAAGATCCACATCTACCAGTTACGATTATACCCATTATTGAATTAAACCTTTTCCTGTAAACAGCAGTGAAGTTATCTATGCCATTGACGTGTATTATATATATGTATATATATATATATATATATATATATATATATATATATATATATATATATATATATATATATATATATATATATATATATATATATATATATAAATATATATATATATATATATATATATATATAGCAAATAACTGAACTTCTATAAAGTTAGCATCCACATTACAAAAAAAATGGACAAATAATGCCAAAATATTTTGTGCATGCTGGTAATATTCCCCACAAAAGCGGGAGGGGCGTGTGTTTTGTGTTTGTGTTCATGTGTGTGTGTGTGTGTGTGTGTGTGTGTGTGTGTGTGTGTGTGTGTGTGTGTGTGTGTGTATGCAAGCTATAGCAACATAGATGATATGCAAAATTTGCAGTAATGACTGCAGCAAATAAAATTACAGTAACATCAACTTAGCTGCTCTCTTGCCTCAAAACTACTTCCCTTTCTTTATACATTTTCATTGCACATTTACTATGTTGCATCAAGACTATCCTAAGCAGTTCAGTAAGTTTTGTAGCCAGCAGCCATACTGACAGTGGTTGGATGACAGAACAGCAATTTCTTACAGAGTTGTTTCATACATGATCATTACAAAGGCATCAGAGTACATTTAAAATTCCCTTCATATCTCCTCTCTCTGATCATGTTTTCTTCCTCCCTGGTGAATTTTAACTTTACAATTTAACGACAAGTAATAGAGAAGAGCCATTAGAATCCTAAGATCAGGCAGAGGATCATCTGAATGTGTGGTCACTACAACTTCTACTAGATAAAGTGGTCAGAGAACGTGGCAGAGAAAAAAAGATATGTTCACTTTTTTTGTGTGTTTCTTTCCGATTTTCTTCATGTCATCTATAAAGTGCTTTTTAGCAAAAAATAAGCCATTAAAGTACATATAATCCCACTAACGAGTAAACATATGAATATGTTTTCTCTGTATAAATGTGATTGATGGTTCCTTCATCTTAATTCATGCTTTCAGTCAGTACAATACTATTAGACTTCTGTTGTCAGAGATGTCCCCCTCATTAAAATAAACTGATTGGTATTTCAAATAACAACACATATTTAATACAAGCTTGCTCTATCTGTATTGTCATGCTAAAATCCAAAGAAGAAAAACTGCATTATTCACATGCCAAACTAAAGTGAATAGCAACAAAAGTTATTTCATATTCCAATGAGAAATGTGCATTTTCAAAACCTGTAGTCATTGGTGCAGCTTCTTCTTTGCTAACCTTTATATTCACAAGTATACTCATTAATAAAAATGATTGCTGGAATTTAAAATTAAAGAAGAAAACACATGCTGCGTGTTGCTGAAGTGATATTTGCCTAATAGGTACTATTGTTTTTCATATGATTATTTTAATTAGACTATGCTGTTTTTTAATTTAATGCGAGGTGCAAAACTGGGAAAGAATTTACATAACAATAACGAGTCACAGATTTGTCTAATTACATTAGTCTTTCAAAAAGAGATAGCTACATATGCAAAAATGAGAACAGACATTACTAAGCATATGCTGAACAGATGCATTGAGAACTACTAAATATTCTAATCTAAAAATATTGCTTGGTTCTTGGCTATCCATTTCCATCTAGAGCACACCATCTGCTTTTATGATGCAGCAACAGTCTTTCTAGTAAATGTACCTCTTCACATGCTTTTCAAGTCAAATATGGCATCATGAAATTGTGCTTACATTATTCATACTTCTACTTATCTTCAATATACATTTATGAAGTATGCATCAAACTATATATGTATATATATATATATATATATATTTTTTAATGTGAATATGAACAGTTTAATTAATTGTGTCTTACTGCAATTATGATAAAAAGTGTCCATTCTACTTCCAGTTGTACATTGTGTTTATTTGTTTTCCTGTCATTTTTTTGGCTTTAGACTTTATCAGTTTTGCTTGTCTGCAGTACAGTAGGGACATCCCACTAATCTTGGTAGGTTTTCTCTACACTATTAGCAGAGGTAAGCATTTTAAATGTTTCAGTAAATCTTTGCTAAAATGAAAGAAAAAACAGGATTTTGTTCATAGATGTATTGTTTGCAGACAGGCATCATTTGTTACATGCCAATATTGTCCCCCAAATCTACAAGCTCATAAAAACTATTGCCTAGCAGTTTACTAATCAAATATCAGGTTTATAGTCTATTCCGTCACCAACATTATGACTTTATAGTCAGAATAGTACAGTCACCTTCCTCCTTTTGTCTTGAAATTGGAATTTCAATTAGCTTCATTTAGGACTAATTGCTGAGTCTATATCAGTTAGAAGAACGTATCTGTAACAGTTATTCACTAGCAATTTACTCAAAACTTCTTGGACTTTTAACTCTGTCATATCATCATCAACAACCCCCTTTTTCCCATTTTCTACATGGGGTCAGGGAATCTTGTTAACTGTCGCAGTCTCTCTCGGTTTAATGCCACACTCCTGCCTTCTTCGACACTCATGCCTGACTATCGCAGATCTTCTTTCACACAATCCATCCACCTCTTTGCTGGACATTTTCATTCCTCTTACCTTCTTCTTGTCTGTCCCAAATCTTCTTCACCAGAGTCTCTTCTGCTTTTCTGTACATGTGTTCAAACCACCTTAATCTGTTCTCTTCATTTCTATCACCTCTAGCTTCTTCATATGCTCTGCCTTTACTGCCCAGGTATCTGTACCATGCAGTAGTACTGGTCACACCACTATCTTGTACACCTTACTCTTCAGCTTCTTTGGCATTCTTCTGTCATAGATTACACCTGACACTCTATGCCAGTTGGCCGCAACCCCTCTGATTCTAGATTTGACCTTTTCATTCAGACTTCCCTTCTCCTCAACCACCCCTCCCAGATACTTAAAACTATTTACCTGTTCCACTATCTTCCCTTCTATCTCAATTCTCAGCTTCTTCTGATTTCCCCAATTTACTGCCATTACCACTGTCTTATCTGTGCTTAGTTTCATCCCATGTGCTTGCAGTTTTGCATTCCATTGCTATACTTTGCTGGATTTCTTGCTCAGAGTCTGCCTGTAATGCCAAATAATCTGTATACAGCAACTTTGCTGATCTGCCCCCTCCAACCTGTTTGCTAAAGTACTGTTCATACTTGAGTCATTGGGTTCTTGTGCATAGCCTGCACTAATTTTACCAATGTTTCTGGGACTTCAAACCAAAGCAGTACTGCCCAGATCAGCTTTCTTGGGACCTTGTCATATGCTTTCTCCAAGTCCAGGAATGCCCAGTTGGACTCTTTCCTCATCTCTAGCGTCTTCTAAACTATCTGTCTCACTGCAAACATCGGGTCAATTGTGCCACATCCTGATCTGAATCTGAACTGCTCATCTCCCATCTTACATTCTACTACTCTGCATATCCATTTATTCATTTATCAATTACCCTCTCTAGAACTTTTGTGCAATGTGAGTTTGATTCCTCTGTACTGCCCACAGTTGTGGATGTCCCCTTTGTTCTTGTACACTGGCATAAGTATGCTTATTCTCCAGTCATCTGGGATACTCCTTTCTTTCCACACTGCTATGAGTACCCTCAGGAGCCATTATTCCCTATCTCATCCAGCATCTTTATCATATGTACTATGACCTAATTTGAGCCTGCTGCTTTCCCTAACTTCTTTTCTTTAGTGCTGTTCTTACTTCTAGGGTAGGCTCCTCTTCTTCTCTCATTGTAAGCTGTTTCTGGGGTAGCACAGCTTCTTTGGGGTTTTCTTCATTCAGAAGCTGCTAGAAATACTCCTTCCATCTGCCTTTGATGTCCTATGGACTGGTGAGCAGGTTGATGCTGGCATCCCTGATAAAGGGTGTCTGTCTATCTTCTTTATGCAACCTAATAGTGCCACCTGTCATGAGTCACTTTCCAGAAGCTGGTAGAATGCCTCTGATGCCCCTTTTGCTATTGCAACTACTTTCTTAGCTTCTTTGTTAGCCAACCAGTATTTCACCCTTGCCTGGTCGGTCTTTTCTATCTCCCAATTTTTCCTGCACTCCTCCTTTCTTTTGATGACTTCCTGGACTTCTGCATTTCACTACTAGCTCTCCTTATGTACCTTATTTTCATACCCGACTCAGCCACATATCTGTTCTGTAGTTGTCACACATACTGTTTTGAGGCACTGCCATTCTTCTTCAACTCCACCTTTTTCCTCCTCTTCTTGGGGTGCTAGAGCCCTGAGTAATTCCTTGAACTGTTTTATTTTCTGTCCAGTCAACTTTCAGGTCTTCAACCTGGTCTCTGTTGACTTTAGATTCAGTCTTCTCTGACCATTGTTTGTAGCTGATTGTGGCAACTAGTGGTTTATGCTGTGGGCTGACTGTTTTACTAGGGACAATTTGCAATCATTAATTCTTCCCCGTGCCTTTTCCTTACTAGGAGGAAGTCTACCTGAGCTGAGTTGCATGTTAGCCACTCTTGTATCTTGTGACTGTCTCTCTTTCTGAACCATGTGTTGGCTACTGTCAAGCCATTTGCTAGACAGAAGTCTAGAATGGCCTCTCCTTCCTTATTCCTGTTGCTGCACCTATGTGGACCCAGGCAGTTCTCGTATCCTGTCTGTCCCAATAGGTGCATTAAAGTCACTCATTATCAATACCGATTCGTGTTATCCTGCTTTATCTAGTAGGTCCTGCAACTGCTGTCTGAATGCCTCACTACTACATGGGACATATGCTGATATTATGAATATTGCCCTATCATTACACTGGACTCTGATTGCCATGAGTCTGTCACTAATTCTGATGATATCCTCCCTGCCTTTTGAAGCCTCTCTCTCACCACAATTCCTCACACCACACACCATTTCTAGCATGTCCCCTCCTGAGTAGTAGACTCTGGATCCCAAGCCAAGTGGCTGCACTGCCCTTCCATCTTGTCTCTTGGGTACATAGGCTGTCCAGCTTTTTCCATATCATCATGTCATCCACTTCCAAGCTGCTTTCTTTCATTGAAAGCACATTAAGTGTAGCAATTTTTAGTCCATGTTCAACAGGTCTGGTTTTATGTCCAGCTTTCACTCTATCCCAGGTAACCCAGGCTGGGCAGCTTAGATACCAGCTGGCCAGTATGTTGGCCCAGGGCTGCTGGCCTTTGGGCTTTATGGTGGGCACACTTTAGGTCTCTGGCATAGGTTGGAGTAGGCCACGTCCTCAGTTCACTTATCACTGGTAACTACCCCTGCCCATTTGGCGACGTTAGTCAACCTAACCGAATCACCTAGAGCCATATTTTATACCATTGAGTGGCTAGTCCTGCCACAGCACACAGTCTGTGATCCGTGTTCTCCTATCTTGAGGATACTGCACACCACAGTAAATGCTCACAAGCAGCTGTGATAAACATTCTCCTCTCTTGAAGATACTGCACACCACAGCAGTTGGTCTGTACAGCTCTTCCCCCTATAGGGCACCATATAGAGTCTGTGCTGCTGCCTACAGCTCCATTCATTGGTGAGTTTGAGATGGAAACACTCCAGTGTTTCGCAGCAAACTCCAAACAGGGATTGGTCAGGGATCAGGATCCAACCTTGTACCTTGTACATGGGGGGCAATGACCTTAACCATTATGTCAACTGGTCTCCTCTGTCATATGTTAGCATGGAATATGTCATACGTAAGTATGGACTGTGCTGGAGTGTACTCTGCAAATGACTGTACCACCTTTCGTCCAGTCAGACTATTGTTATTGAATTCATTCTGAACTTCCTGGTTTTCTTGGTACTCCTTTTAGACATTTCAAAGAAGGTTCAAGCAGTTTTGTAGAACACTGCAAACTTTACTTATCTGTAACTAGGTATAAATGTATCCTCGAAAAAGAAAACTGAAACATGAAAACAAAATGTTCCTGTAGCATTTCAGTGAAATGGGCTCACGTGGTGAAGTGAAAGCACTGAAAATTACAGTCACATTTACATATGAATCTGTATTCATTACTACATCACTGAAACTTGTCTTAACCCAAAGCACTTCTGTTTGTTTCTTATATGGATTTGTCAGTGTTGTCATTTAAATAATAATGAATGATCAAAAAGGTGAGGACAGCATACTCCCCTGAGGGAATGGCATAAGTTGGCCAACATTGTGACCATCATCAGACAAACTAGAGTATGTTAAACCCACCCTGGTGGGGGGGCTGCACCCCCAACTCCCCCACCTATATATGTCAACTCAGAGATTGCACTACAATGGAGGAAAAGGGCATATTTCATGATGTTAGGCAACTAATGCCATTCCCTATTTTAGAAATTCGCTGAAGGTCACGTTCACTGACGTGCACGTTTGCTGTTTTCGGTTTGATGAATGGAGGTTCACGGAGTTGAACATTTGATTGTATGACATAGACCCAGTTACCGTGTCCTATTTGTAAACCATGCAACTATCAATCTTAGTTGTTTTAATTTATTGATGAATGTTTTGTATATGAATTTATCAAAGGCTGAAGATAGGTCAACATAAATTACAACAGAATATACATTTTCATTTATAGCTGTTAATGAACTATTGCAGAACATCATGTTACAGGCAGCTATATAAATATTTTCACTATGTGCATACTGATATATGGTTTCATGTCTCAACTTTTTTATTTCTGGCAATAAATTATCCTAAATAACCTTACTCATTTTTCCACTACAAAAAAAAAATAGATGTATTTATCTAGATGACAAAGGGTTTGCCCTATTTCACTTCACCTTAAAGATGGGTTTGACATGTGCTTGTCTCCAGTCTTCAGGAATTTCTTCACACTTAAATGACCTAGTGGGCTGGCACTCAGCTTCTTTAATGACTCTTGAATGCTTATATGTAGGTTGGTTATTGGAGAAAAATAAAGGACATATGTATGCTGAAGAGATGCTGTGTTCTCATCTGATTATCAGTGGGGTGATCTTGAGATTTTCTGGTAGTGAAACACTACTAAGGAGATGAGCTGATTTGGTACCTTGTACAGAGTTATATATAATTTTTCTGAGAAATAACAGCTAAGTGAGTCAGTGCAATACATATAGATATATGTGTATATGTATAAAGACACACACATACACCACACACACACACACACACACACACGCAGACACACACACACACACACACATATTTGTGTTTGTGTGTGTGTGTGTGTGTGTGTGTGTGTGTGTGTGTGTGTGTGTGTGTGTGTGTGTGTGTGTGTGTGTGTGTGTGTGTGTGTGTGTGTTTACTATCAAAACTTTGACATTTCTATGAGTAATTACTTACTCGAAAAACATTTGTCGAAAACAACAACATTGACCAATCAAAATTATGAAAAATGAAAAATGTCAGCAATTCGAATTGTAGACATTTTTGAACTTACATGAGCATCCAGTGACATTCAATATACATTTTGCAAGGGGGCAAGCCACCCTGCACCTCACACCTCTTGCTGCTTATATATTACAACTCCGAGATGCACTACAGTGAGGAAAAGGGCAAAGTTCCCGATCCCTACCATAGTGCAATCTCCAATCAATATGTCGATCTCACAACAGCAAATGCACACTAGAATTTGTTTTTACAGGTTTGACATATTTCAAATCGCCGTTATGAGACTTTGAAAACTGCTTTTCGGCAATCAAAGATTGCATAACAAATTTTGATGGTAAACCATATATATCGATATATATATATATATATATATATATGGGTCTACTTTGTTTTGTTGAATCTCATTTCACTGAATTTCATTTCACCCTGACCACATTGCTGGAAACTCAAATTACTGAAAACTCATTTCACTGAATCTCATTTCACTGAACTGAACTTCATATATATTGCACTGTGTAGAGTACTGTAAGGCAAGTAAAAGGTATATGCCCTTTTCCCCACTGTAGTGTGATCCTGGAGTTAGTATATATAGTTGGGGGGTGTGGGGGGGGCGTAGCAAACCTGCACAACATCATTTGGATGAAATTTTTACAGACAGAAACACAACTGGTAGCATTAGTTGGTTTGGTGAGATCACACTACACCAAGAAATACAGTTTTGCCCTTTCTTTACTCTCGGAGTTTGTATATTGGGTATAGGGACACAAAAAAAATTGTTGTCACCTTTCAAGGTTCCATTCTATTCTATTAGGAATTATTACTTACAGTAATAATTTGTACTTATTTAATGTTAGACTTATTTGAGAATGCCTAGTTAACTGTTTGTTTATATGTTATTTTTATAGTCAGGTTTAATTTTTTTTTAATGCATCTATTAAAGATTGAAGTTTCTACACACTACAGTGCAGTTGTTGCTGCTCAGTGGAGGAAGTTTGATCCACCTCTATCTATCTATCTGTCTATCTGTCCCTCACTCTCTCTCTCTTTGTCTTCCTGTATATAAATATATGTCTGTTTTTTTGCTATTAATTTGTAACATTGTACCATTAAGTAATGTGTCAGCTCAACCAGACAAAACTGGAGTTTGTCTATTAGTGCTGTTATCAGTGTTTGATAATATATTATTTATTTTATATTTGCACTAGTACTTCAAGTTAAGTAGTATTTTGTTGGCAATAAAAATGTTAGTCTGATAAAAGGAAATTACTTGCAGGCTTGTTGCTGTTCCACTAGGAAATGCAGAAGAATTCAATTATTGGCATGGAGTCCTCCATTTGGAAAACGTTTTGTTTGCAGCTAGGGATCTTTTCTACTGCTAATGAGCAGTTGTCACAAGGAGTTAATTTATATTTTCATAATGAACTTAAGGGAGATGACAAAGTGAATACTGACCTTCACTAAGCCAGCTAGTGATAACAGCCTTTTTACCATTATACATTTGCAGACAGGTGAGATGTCTGAGGAAATATCACCTTTGGAAATGTTTAAGGGTTTTGGACTTCCAAACAAAATGTGTTACATAGAAAAGGTTGGAAGAAAAGAAATTATGCTACTATGTGGGAGATTGCAATACTATTTTGTTCCTTTTAAGTGCTTCTACCCCAATGTAGTAGAATGTCATAAGTGAGAAAATAAGCAGCAACCTTTAAAGGAGGACAGTTATACTGCTGGAGAACAGTCAGTGGATTGGGTGGATGAACTAACAGTCCATCTACAAAAGTGAAGGTCATTGGTCCTACTTTCTGACAATTTGTCTAAATCATTTAAGGGCAATGGAGGGAGAGTTTAATAATGGCTTAAGCACACACCACCTTTACTTGGATTCCTGTGTTGGCTGCTCCATTTTACATAGCAGCTAAACTTAGAAGGTTTAGGTAGCAGTTTGGTTAATAAGAATAAAATCTGCTCAAGAGATCAGAGAAGGAAATATGGCATCCAAAAGATTAAGGTTCTGGTTAGGCAATATGATGAGATGAGGTTGCTCTCATGTGCTACATAAACACCTCATTTGTGTGGGCACTGCTGAGCAGTGGTGGGCACCATTGGCAGTTACAGACACAAAAATATTTGCCTGCAATTTTTCCCTTTGTACTCTGCTGATGCTCCATTGGTGAGGTCTCATGATTGTCCCACAGTGATAGTTGATGCATTCAGCAAAGCGCCTGAGGTGCCAGCACAGATCCTACCCACTAGCCCTTCGTATTTTTTGCCCACTTCTCCTGTCTTCTATGTTACCTTTTCCTTCTTGTCCTCTCCCTGTTTTCTGACCATATCAACTTACCTAGCATTATGGATGGTCAATTTCCCACAGTTTCTCCAGCCAGCCTGGTCAACATGGGCATCCTGAGGCAATGTAGCATACACTGACAGCCCACTTCTTCTAGTCCACAGAAATACATTATGTGAGAGATGCATCAATATCAAGAGCCTAGAATCCAGGGTCTCTCACTCACCAGTCAGTTCATCTAATACAAAGCAGGTTGTCAGCATGCCGATTTCACCTCCTACACCTACCAAACCAACAACACATAAACCTACATATACAGAGTTCCTTACCAGTAGCTTACCTAAACATCAGATACCTCCCAAACCCAAGCACAAGCACAATTTGCATAATACATCCTCTGCAGAACATAGTACATATAATATATCACACACCAGTGTCTCATGAGTCAACCCCTAAGACATAACACAAAAACAAACATCTTAGTCATAGGCGATTCAGTTGTGAGACACGCTGATGTTAATCTCACCAGGTTGGATAAGGAAAAAGTCATGATCAGCTGTCTGTCAAGTGCCAGGATCCACCATATCACACACGCACTCAAGTCTCTCAACAACAGGCACTGTTATGACTCCATCATAGTCCATGCTGGACTGAGCTCTCTGATTATATGTCTCAGACAGGTATGTCCCTAACCTTAAGCAGCCTTTTACCTTCACCTAGGATGATACGTCAATGCAAACAAAAAATGATTGACTTCAACAATTAGCTTAGTTTCTAGTGTCATTCAAAGGAGATTCAGTATCTGTCAGCTGGGATGACATGGTCAACAGACCTTGATGCTTTGCCAGAGATCGTCTTCTTCTGTCACCCTTGGGATTTCAGTTACTGGCTAAGGCTCTTGCCACCCTCATAGTGCCTTTTTTAGGCAATGTCACAAGAACAAAATTCCCAATGCAAAAGTACACTCTAAAAACAACCTCAAGGTTATGTTGCTAAATGCTAGGAGTCTAAACCAGAAACTGCACTCAATGGAAGCAGTCTTCACCTTGGAAGATGCTGACATTTGTACAGTCACTAAGACCTCATTTAAGGCTGAGGAGACCACCCCAGCTATACCAGGTTACATTTCCTTCCACACATTCAGACCACAAACTGGAAGTGGTTTATCAATATTCATTAAAGATAAATATACCTCTAGATTGGTTAAATAGCATGATTCCCTTGAATTACTTCAGGTGCAATTGGCTATAGGTAACACCCCTCTTCAGGTCAGTGTCAGCTATATATCCACTCCGCCTATTTGGATCTACTTGTGTCAGTCAAGATACAACCAAACACTCTGGTCTTGGGTGACTTTAATTACCCATCCATTGACTGAGTAAATTATACATGTTTTAACTCACTTACCCAAAGGTTACTGATCTTTGTTAACTCCAATGCCCTGGACCAGCTGGTTGACAAACCAAGTGGTTCAAACATCCTGAATCTGGTGCTCACCAACATAGAGGACTGATGCACCAACCCCAGTGTGTGGCCATCCCTGGTGAGATCTCACAACAAGTCAGTCTCACTAGAAGTAACTATAACACAAGACCCCCCACCCACCCTTAGTAACAGCTAAGCTAAAAAACTTCTCCAAGGCCAATTACAACCTCTTACATCACAGCATAAATAGCTTCATAGCCCCTTCCCCACTGACAGAACAGACACCTATGCTGAGTTATACACCAATGCTTTACACCAGCACCTGTACAATTGTATAGACTCTCCCATGCCTGACAAAATCAAAGCAAGATCTTGAAGGAAAAACAAACCTGCCTGGTGGACAACTGCCATTAATAGGCTATACAATAGGAGAAAGAAAGGAGAATGAACATTGTGAATGATTTCCCAGTTATTTCCTTGAATGAGTCCTGCATAGCCCATGTTATGTCTTTGAAAAAATTCCCCATCACATCCTTCATCTGTGTCAGAAAGACATCAGTGACCACCTCCCAGATCTGCTCCTGATAATCATCTTGTTGGGGTGCCAGGTGCTGTCTCCTCTAAGGTGCAGATGGCATGATGGCACATGCAGGTCTGGCTTCCTCATCATACTCATCTCCATCATGGTCATCATCATCATTGGAGGAATGTGGCAGTGGTCTGGAATGTGCTCGTGTCTGACTCTGATGGGTGAACGTCCATGGATCCCATGGTCTGTCAAGGTGAATTACAACACAAGACAAAAAGTGCTTATGCATACTTGCTACTACATGACTATATAACATACACACTGTGACACAATGAACATGTAGAAAACAGTCAGTTAGGAACCTTATACTATGTTATGGCCATAGTCAACTGTACCACCATATGCTACATATGTCAGTAATCAAAACCATAGTATTGAAAACAAAGTATCTATCAGGCTGACCATTCTTGTCAAAAGCAGACATGACATTAAATTGAAACTGATGTGCACATTTGTGATCTAACATGCAGTAAGTAGCATCAACATTGACATGTGATGTTGGCATATGAGAATAAAGGTACATCAGCATACATTGCAGGTGTCATTAAAACACATTCTCAGATGAAATGCTCTAAAATGATTATGCAGGACAAGTATGTTAAACAGAATTGCTGTTACTGGATAGCACATCGTGCAGACAGCACATCCCCTATGTCCTATTAGCTGTACTTATCTATGTTTTCAATAACAGATCATATCAGGGTCATTGTATTCATCACAGAATGTGCACAGCTTACTCAAGGCCATGGCATGGCATGCATAATACAGCTTATCAGTGAAAATCCTGACATTACCTGAACACTTGTTTACCAGCCATCATTATTCATGACAAGCATAAACAAAGCCAACACACTAACATATCCTGACATTTGAAGAGAAGCATGCCATGATACTGCATCATGCAACACTCACATAAGTCTACCCTGCAAAGCAACATTGTTTAATACTTGTGATGTATGCCTCAATAAATTGACTAAGAGAATGTCACTAGTCCTATGTTTCCTGTTTTGTATGCGTGCCCTACACATTTGTCATGGTATGAGAATATCAATTATAATGCAGGTGTCTGTGCATGTAATGAGTCATATGAACAGCCACCAATTAGCTTATTGGTATAATGAAGATATAGTGACATGACAATACATTGTGCAATATGAAAGGCATATGCAAAAGCGCTGAGCAAGGCAAAATGTTCACTGGCTGACCCAACATCAAATTTTGGAAATGCAACCTACACTAGTAATAATGTAAAATCGTAAACACAGTGACAGCCTGTGACACATGAAAATACAGTATATGTCATACAGACAGGCTTGTTTGTCTACAAATGTATCATTGCCCTTGTAATGTCCCCACTCTGGGCCAGTAATCAAGAAGCCTGAATCCTCACCAGTGACAATAGAGAGGAATTTTCACTTGTAACAAAGATAGGTATGCACAAAATTTCAAAATGCCTCTCTGCATCAAGCACAATTTCCCTTAAAAGCACACAGGGAACACACTCAGCCTGGGGGCTGGATTTCCTTCTTTCCCTCTCCAGGCTCCCAATAAGACTCCCCACTGCCATAGCTGTAGAACTGAGTCCCCAGCCGAGTGTACAAGTCAAGTCCTCCATCACTCTCTGTGAAACCAGTTCTCTGTGTCCCTGATTCAAGCAGCTGACACACACACTCTTTGAGATTTGATTTTCATGCACTCACAAACACATAGGAAAGGCTGGCACAGATTTATTAGCTATGCCCCCTTCTACCCAGACTGGAAGGTAGTTACTGCCACCAGACACTCCAAAGTCAGCTACTCTAGGGCTCTTACAAGGGTATTCAATTATACTGACTGAAATTAATGTTGATACAAATGATAGTGCTTGACCAATTGTATTGCCTAATGAGCAGGATTCAAAATAAAAATAATATACACCAAAAAATGAACTAATACAAACTTTATTTCTACTGACATCAAAAAAACTAACAATCTATTAAACTTTGTCTATCAGAAACAGAAAAGTAAATTTACTCTATTCCACTAAAATAAAACGTTTAGCAGAAAATAAGATTAGACAATACATTTACAGAAAGTTATACATCACCGATAAAGGAAAATCTTCATCCTGTCTTCAATCTTGACTGGGAAGCCCCGTTGCAGTCAGCCAGGAGTCCTCATCGGGAAAACAGTCCTGGGCAGTACGTCCACTTCACAGGTGAGGCTTCTGCCTGAATGTGGAGAATCCCATCTATATATAACCAGGTTGTTTACCACAAGTCATGAGAATCAGTACTTTCCCAGTGTAGGCCGGATCTTGCTAGAGCATTCTGTGGTGTTGGCCACCCACCCCAGAAGGAACAGCAAATCCTGCCAAGTACAATGATTCTGCAAATTTCAAATACTACACTGGAATATTCCAATAACCTTGTGAGTTTTAGTACATTACTAGAAAACTCCAGACACGTCATGTTTCATAACCAAAAGTAGTAAACAAAGTATGTTTAGTAATCAAATGTAACTTGCTGAAATCATCAGAATGTTCTGGAACAGAGCATCATCTCTTATGCCTGCCCAGAAGACTAGAATGTTTCAGAACATAACATAATTCTATATATCATAAAGAAATAAGAAAGAATAAAAAGAAAAAAGAAAATGAATGTCGAGATATAGTGAGGCAATAGTCAAATAATCACACTCTCTCAATGTTCCCCTCTTTCGTATCACATTCGTATCACACCAATACAGTAAGGCTTTCAGGACTAAGTGCTATCAAAGGTTAAAATATTCTCTAAAGGACCAGCCACAATGAAAGTTTAAATATATTTAATAATAAATAATAAAAGAACATGAAAATATTAAATATCAATTTACAATAAACGCCAGAGTTTCAAACACAGGAATGAATAGATTCACACAGATACAGAAAAAACAGTACTTAACTAATCTCACTATATTTTCCTGACTGATATAAATAATTACTATTCCATGGTCACTTACTTGAGCAAGGCAAGATGAAGGAGTTGAGTGGTCTTCATTCTTTGTCAGGTTTCAAAAACAGACTGCTATGAGACTTCAGTCTCATATAGTACTAAAACTTCATTTCAGCCCTGGATTGCAGAATGGCATCACAAACATCTGGTCATCTGATTTCTGGTTCCCTTACTACCCCCATTACTGGAAACTGAATCAGAATCTCTCACATATGTGTTACCATACACAGAGACAGAGCTTTGCTACTATGTGTTATAGCATCTGGAAGCCATAAAACCATTTCAATACTTCCACTCTTCCATGGTAGCAATTAGCTCACTGCTACAGACAATACCACAAAGATATGTAGTCCTTGTTTTCACAGACATTTCATCTGTGGCTGCAATTAGAACTGTAAGCTACAGTCTTTTTGGCCTACCGGTAATTTAATTTCATTTTTTTTTTCAAAGTTAGCTGGACCTCTTCTCTTCCAGTATCCTCTGTTACAATATTAATTTCAACAGTTACCATGCAGTCTGACATACAGGTGCATTTTTAACACATGCAGCTTTACAAATGCATTTTTCAACACAAGCACCTGTACAAATCGGTTTGATATACAAATGACATATATTTTTTCCAAAAGTCCAACTAGCTATGCTGGCTTATGTTACACATCCACTGCCCTACTTCTCCTGGCATATCTGGCAATATCTCACATCATCACAGCCCTATATACATTTATTAGAAGTCAGTACCCTACACATTGCAAACAGCATGATGCTGCTTGCTGATAATGTAACAGAAACAGATAGATATGTTGAACAGGAATGCCTATGTGCACAAGTATCCCTAAACACAGGATAGAACTGATGTTGCACAGAGCCTGATTGTGAGTGTACTCCTCATCACCTGTAAAAAGTAAAAAGCATGTATGAATGATGTAGGCATGAAATGACATTAATATGCATTGCTCAACTCTTGTTCTCTAACTTTTAAATTGAAGAACATTAAATAATCTCCATATACAGTTTTGAATGTTTCACACATAGCCATTCATATATCGGAACAGAATTGAAGGATGTGAGATTCAAACCTGCAACTCTCAGCTATGTTCCCACTCTAGGCCTGATACCTACTTGCCTAGTTAATCTATCTTTCCTGAGATTGAATGGAGGAAATGCAGTAAAAAGGATATGAGGCATGAATGCCCAGGGATGAAGTACTGATAGGGATTATGGCTTATGCTTTACAAGAAATGCAATGGGCTGTGCATTTATGAAAATAAAATTGCAAGCATGAATGCATGCCAGCACAGTTGTCACAACACAAAAACTGAACTGTAAACTTTAATACCTCAGACAGTGGAACACTGTCATGTAACATATAGCTGCTAACCGACAACTAGAAATTGCTGTACGCCATGAGCACATTAGCATATTTTAGGTGGAAGGACATAAAATATGAACATATAATTACTGTCAAAGGACAACTTGTAACTCAACCAACTACTCCCATCCTATTGTCTATAAAGGCAATATGTTAATATCTACACCAAACTTAGCTCATAAAACAATATAGAATAAATATTACTTTGGTGCACTGATGACAATCCTAATGTGATTACCCTAATCTTGCAATTACCTGCTCATACTATTATTACTTTGTGTAAGTGTATTATGTGATGTACTCTTAATAGCTACTTGATTTGTCATACTGTACTGTCTCCATATAATTTTCTTAATTGTGTTGTGGAGCTTTTCTCCCCAGGCCTCTGCTGAAAAAGGGCAATTTGCTCAGTGGAACTAGCCCAGTCAACAAATGTCAAATAAATAAATAACTCAAAATTATGTCAGATATCAGGTGATGTCCCTGTTCTACAGTCAAATGTATATCGGACCATCTCACTCCTTCCAAATATAAATATGAGAAGGATGCTGGTATCAGATTAGTACACAATGACACAGTTATACATGAAATTCAAGTTGCAAATGTTGGCATATTCCACATTCGTTTTTTTTTTTTTTTTTGCAGACCTATACCAGTATGTTCAAAGCTTTATACATAAAATTGTAGTAAAAGAATTGCTGCTGGCAGAACATTATAGAGTACAGAGAAATTCTTAGAAATCGGATTAATAAATAAGCATGTTCAAAATAATCATTAATATCAATATGCAAGTGTGTAGGAACATTTTGAAAACTTTTACACAGACAAAACAATCAGAATATAATGAGAGCTATTCCCTACATGGATTTAAACCCACACTTAGTCAATATATATGTATATTGGCCTGTTGTTTTACAGAATGAGCTAAAAGCTATCACACTTTTCTTATTAACAAACTATTATAGTGTGTGTGTATGTATGTATCCATATTCCTGTGGATAATGGATGGACATCTGGCACATAAACACTACAGGCTCTCATCTTCCACAAAACTGCCAGGTATCATCAAGTTTTACAACACAGAAGGTAGGTTTAGACAGTCAGACATGCAATTCTCTTGTGTTAAAAAACAGGTCTTTAATAATACTGTTCACTTTGCAAAGCAGAATGGACTAAAGAAGGTATTTTTGAGTTAGCATTCACACATAGACAGGTAGACTGGGCAATACTGTCAAAGTATTACAGGTGAAGGCAAAATGCATAGTCATCAGTGGCCTAGGCGCTATAGATGTCAGTGTTACACGACCATACTGGATGTGTGAAATAATGTCCTTACATGTTGGAAAACAGAAACTCTAAAATGTTCCTTAGCATGTTCATGGTAAGCAATATTAAATAAATAAACCCCATGGGAATCAAACCCATATTACAAGAAAAACAGTCACTTTGCTTTCTCAGTTACCCAGATCAACTGATTGTCAGAACAGATATACAATGGTTTTAAAAGATATGTATCTGATATCCAGGACACAGTTATATGGCTGAATTTCTTAGCAATGCTCAGGCATACGCAGGATTGTGACACTTACTGTAGGCATACCTCAGTGACCATCCAAAGAAGCTCCACTGTGTCCCTTCAGTTATGGTCATCATAGTGTGGCGAACTTGCACTCCAGTCTGATGGATTCCTAGATGTTGTCAATGCTACCTCTCAAGCCTGTTCCGTGTACCAATCATCACAAAGTTCCATGGTCTGGCTCTCATACAATGATCCACTTCATTGAAAATGGTCAGTATCTGGGTGGTCTCCTCCTCAGTCCATCTAGGTTTCCAGACACATTGAAGACTCCTTGAAGTAGTCATCTTGATGATAATGTAGATACGTTGAATAGGTCACAATTCAATCAACTGCTCACTGAGGTCCCAATCAGTTCACAGGACGCAGTGGTCTGATCTGTAAATGTATCAAAATCACAATTAAAAAGTGGCACTTATGGCATGTTATGAGATCATTGGAAGATAATAGGCACTTGCTACATATGGTCCCGTTTAATGAAGCTTATTGGGTATTTGTGCAGAGTACCTTCCTGTTACGTTAAGCTTTTTGGCTAATGTGCTGAATTTTGAGAACTTAAGCCAATGTGTGCAAATGTAATTCCAAAACCTTACATTTTAATGAACCTCATTAATTATGTATGGTGCAAATGGGACTTAAAAGCTGTATGCACATAGCTTGTATTACTTTCAGATATACCTGACTCATAGGTAGTTGCAAAAGTAAAATTGCACCATCTAGCATTGTTGAGTTCAGATATGTTTCTCTCCTTATAGACCTATGTTATCATTACTCTTTAGAAATGTATGTGCGTATGCTTAGATTGATGAATTTCTGGAAAATCGTGTGCAATATAAAAATATATGTGTCTTTCTGGAGGGGTGTGGGATTGACCTTCATGCATACAGGCAGGTACATCTGCATCACTAACAAGCTGTTCTTTCCATATGCAGTTGTAGAGACAAATTTAATCAGCACAAGTAAACAGTACATAAAGATGCACTCAAAGAATTTCTATATATATTGCTAATGACTCAATACACTATAATACGTAGGGTATCCTATGGATTTTGACATTATCCATATGTTGCTATGTAGTATGGATTTATAGTACTGTTATGGATATACATTCATTGATGCTTATTGAAACGTATTAGAACTATTGCCTCAATAAAACAAGATCTGTGTTTATGTCTGCTTAGCATATACTGTGTTTGTGGTCTGCTTATGGATATAGGAGCTTTCTGATACTTTCTATAAGTTTTTCAATTGATAATTTTCCGATACTCAGTGTTAATGTGGATGCATTCACTACTAAGTATTGATTGTGATGATGTAAGCTCATCATGCATAACAGTTCATGTTAATATGAATGCTTTTTTTACACAGTTTTTCTATTTAGGCTCAAATTGCATTAAAGCAACAGCCATCATACATTTCTGTTTTACAAATATGTTATATCTAGTATGTTAATGTGAGCTAGATGAAGAGTATGTAATTTGTGTGGTACAATGCTGTTATTTTTGGACCTCCACTACTGTGATATCCACTCTAAGGGGTGGAAATCCCACAGACAGACTCTACAAATATTAAAACTTATGCTGTTGTTCCAAGTGTTATGTATTCATGCATTGTTTTCATATCACATATTGTTTATATGTCACAATATTATATGGCACTGAAACTATTTCCTAGATTTTGGCATTGCACAGGACTGTAGAGAGGTTAAATTGGCATAAGCTATCTACATAGTCATCTCCATATGTAGGCGCCCACATCAATCTAAACATGTGCATATAACTGTCTTTCAGATGGCAAACAGACCTATGGGCAACAATTTTTTCCCCACAGAAAAAGTGAATTTAAAATATATACTCTGTGCCAACATGGACAGATGCTGCTTGGATGAGCAGGAAATACAGTATAGAGGTATGAAGTCTGGACTCACCTCACAAACATGATTAGTGCTGTGGAATGTCACTGTAGATATATAAGGCCTGCCACCAATGGTGATCTGTATAATGCCACGGTGGTACAGCGGTAGTGTTGTTACCTCACAGCAAGAGGTTCTCCCATTCGATTCTCGGCTTGGCTTGGGAGTGCCTTCTGTGTGGAGTCTGCATGTCCTCCCCACGGTTGGGTAGTGTTTGAAAGACATGCCTGCGTAAATGGACATGCCTTCATTGAAGGTTGTGCGTCGAGCTGGCATCTCAGCGTTTCATAAAAATCTACTGCCAATCATTAGCAGACTGGAGTTCCACTGTGGTGACCCCTTACTGGGAAAAAGCCAAAAGACAAACAACAACAACAACTCCAATGGTGATCTGTATGAAAGGTCAAGGGATTCTATCAGTGGTGTCCCACTGTTGACACCCTGTGAAGAGATTATACAGTTTCTTGCATCATTGCATACAGCAAGTGGGGAGCATCATATACCTGCTGGTGAAATAGAAGCAGGTGTTCCAAGCCACACAAGTATGTATTACTTTGCATAACATTGATGCATATAAAATAACTCCTTGCATACTGCTGTTGCATGCATAAAAAACTAAAAAGCAAGCAGGCTGTAAGTACTCCAAAAGACACTATTTATTGTGAGCGCTTTCGTCAGAGGCAATGCTCCAACTTCATCAGACAAAAGAAAAGACAACAATTAATCACTTTATATACTTACAAGTGGATGCAATAAAAATCAATCACAAGTTAATCATCAGTAAATTACATTCACTAATTAATGTCAGGTTGGAAAAACATTTAACTCCATTATGGCAAAATTAAGCAATTCAACTAATACAAAATATCTTCTCCATTTACAATGTGTATATGCAAAACATATCAGAAATCTATACATAAATACATGCATATAATAAAAATATACATTAAAAATTAAAACTTACCAAGGTATAATAACCTTTCAGCTAAAATACTAGGGGAGCTAAACACATAGTTAATACAAGTGTAAGTAATTATAAAATAGAAATTAAAAATTAAACATTAAATGATTTTTGCTTAATTATTCCTTGGCAAAACACATTTTAGATTACCCCACTCACAAGTTTGTGTTTGCAGTAATACAACAGTTAGAACATAATATACGAGGGGGTCAATGGGAACTTAAACTTGAGGAATGTGAGCTTATGTGGCAAGTTTGCACATTGGCCCACATGCCCCCTGGCCTTAACGAATATGTATAAATCAAATGTCTTTTAAAGTTTAAAGCACTTGCTAGGTAGTGCCTACAGCTTGTGGACCAGCACTTCAGTTTTTATAACTAAGTAGCTAAGCATATTTTGTATGCCTTTCTACAGTAAGTGTCACATTGGCCTTTGTATGCCCACCTACATACAGTCAGTGTTATGTTTGCCATAAGGTTGCATTTATATATACTTGTCTACTTGACCATGTTTTTTTGGTCTCTTATTCTCACACACACACACACACACACACACACACACATATATATATATATATATATATATATATATATATATATATATATATATTCATATACATAAGTTGCATTTTTAAATGCAGGAATAATTAAGCAAAAATCATTTAATTTTTAATTTTTAATTTCTATTTTATAATTACTTACACTTGTATTAACTTTGTGTTTAGCTCACCTAGTAAGGGTATTATACCTTGTTCATTTTAAATTTTTAATGTATATTTTTATTATATGCATGTATTTATGTATTGGTTTCTGATATGTTTTGCATATGGGTTTAACTATACACATTGTAAATGGAGAAGATATTTATATTTAATATAATATAGATAGGCAGCTATAGATATAGATAGGTAGATAGTCATTTTCAGAGTAACCAATCAACTGGAATGTCTTGGGGAGATGGGAGAGAAACAGAATATTCAGATCTAGAGATGAGGAGAGCATGCAGACACTGCACAGATAAGGACTAGAGATCAAGACTGAACTCAAGAACCAGGAGTTGTGAGACAAAGTTCTCAACCACTGAGCCACCATACTGTTTAGCTCTTTACTCTTAATCCATCACCCTAGCCCCTCCTGGTATTCCTCTTTATTTACATGCATTGTAACAAAAATATATATCCCTAAATGTCTTTTTTACTAGAATTAGGCCACACCTAAGTCATTTATAACTCAAGGAATACAAATATATCAGCCTTTCTTCATAGGGAATTCCCACTGTGTTTATTATTTTCCTGGTAAAATGCTTCAAGAATTTTTCCATCATGTTTTCTTGTGCAGAATTGTACTGCATCATATTACTATATTCCAAAACTGGCCTTATAAATGAAGTACATAAAGGTCTCACACTGGCTGGGTTTCTACTGGACAAATAGCTAACGAGATTTCCCATCATTCTGCATTAAAGTAGTAATGTCAAGGTAACTATAGATTTCCATTTATCAATTATAATCGTCAGGTCATTATATACATCCACCTATGTGACTGTCCCTTCAGCCCCAAAATCATGAAATGCCAGACAGATTCAAAAGCCACACTTGAAATGAACATAAACAGCATCTCAGATGTTCACCAAATGTTTTGTTAATTCACAGCACTGTCAAGGATAGGTAGGTTTTCCTGCAGCAAATAAGTTGCACATCATTCGTTAAAACTCTGAGTTCTGTTGGTAATATACTCTACAAATGTGGGTTAGTCATCAGAGGTCATTTATATGGATCCTTTACTTTTAAATACCAGGACTTCCTGGGCTACTTACTATCCCAGTGATATTGAAAAAAGTGTATATACTGTTACTGACTGTGGTGGATGCAATGAAAGTAATTTCCATGTTATGCTCTCCTCCCCTTAGATGTTTTTTTTAAATTTGCTCTTGCCAGAGTCTCATTTAACTAAGTCAGATTTTCATTATCATTAAATGAAATAATATGCTTATTGCCTGGTAACCCATATATTCAGCTGTAATACTTTCTTTAATTTCCAATATCAGATCAGACTTAGTCCAAAAAAGGAAGATACTGGATGGTATTCATAGCTCCAGGCCGCATAGATAGCTCTGAACTGTTCAGATTTTCACAGAATATCCAGACTGTTGACTCATATTTTTGGTGTATTCATAAAATGTTTTTTTTTTTTTTTTTTTTTTTTTTTTGCAAATTTGATAAATAATGATATACACTGGAATTTCAGACTTCTTATCCTTCTGAAAATGCACACTAATGCAAAGCCTATTATTCTAATAACTTTTTTTAAGTTTATGACAATCTGTCCTTGATTTTTGGCCATTTTCCCTCCATTATTTTGGCTTTGTCCAGATGTGTGTTTACAGGTTGAGAGGCATGATGTGAATATGTGAATTGTGGTGCTACTCCGATACGTTAATGAGAAAATTGTGAATCGATAGAGCTGGATTTTGAAGTTCTCAGGCATGTGAAGGAACATCCTATACAATTTTGCAGAGATGAATCTGTCCTACAAATGTAAATATATGTGAAAGACACCGACATCAGTGTACATGCTGCACTTTTGTTAAGTTGCAATGGAACCATGAGAATGTTCCACATGAGATTGCATTGATGTTGGCTCAGCACTGCTAGCCAACATCATATCAAAACTTTATAGTCTCCTACTTCACTATGAAGGCGTCCTTATATGGGCAGCCTTTTTTGGCTTTTGTAAGTTAGGAAAGGTAGAAGAAAGGAAAATCAGAAAAGGGAGGAGAACAGACAAAGATGACACAAAAAGTAAAGTATTAAGAAGGCTGTGCTGGTGGAGAGGGGAGAGTATTTTTTTTTTCTGAGGAGAATAGAAATATTTTTTTCAAATATATGTAAGAGGAAACTGGGAAGGAAGAAGGGAAGACTGGTTGAGAGAGAGTGTTAGGGAAGAGGGAGGCAGAAGTACAGAAGGTGGACAGGCACAATGAGGATGGCAATGAGACTCACACAGCTAATACCACTCCAATATGAACAGCCTCATAATGTTCCTTGTCTTGATGACCCTAGGTGGATGGACCAGATGGGATGGGGTTGCAGCTGGCTGAGGCAGCTAGTCTTGAACCAACTGAAAGAAACTTTGGTATGGATCACATAGGCAATCCACCATCCTCTCCACACCAGCCTCCACTAGATCCTGAATCTCAGTATGGTTGCTTTCCAGGCTGCCATGCTCTGTGGTGCTCAGAGTAGTATAGCTATCAGACTTACACCGTGGATCAGTTGTGGGATGGACAGGGGTGCTGGTGATCTCTCCTTCAACTGGCTCGACTGCTGTTGAGATGTCCCTGGCTCTATTGGATCTACAGATAGAGACAAGAAAAGGACTGATACATATTTTATGGTAAATATCTTTTATTTCACTGGGAAAAATGAGATCAGTAATACTTTTATTCAGGACTTGAATGCAGACTGTAATGAATTTCATGCTAACAATTTATTATCACAGCAATATGAACTAATATGTACAGGTGTAATCAGCAATATTTTGATACTGCATGCTTTGATATTTTTGTTAATACTGAATTGCCCTAATCACAATTGTAGAACTATATACATTTCTGGAACACTTACCTGGTTTCATTATTTATTTTATGTGCACTCAGATACAAGTTGGCAATACTAGATTTCATATGGTGCAGTACACTAATGCTATAACCCTCATCAAGAAGTAATCCTACATTTCCTGACTACTTTTTATTGGTTTCACTATGAAACTGAAAACACATTTTATTTCTTTTTATTAATATGTATTTATTGTTGTTGATGGCAAACCATACTTATGGGTTGGGGAACCAATTGTGCCTGCCTTCACAGGAAAATAAAAAAACTGTGATTATATCTGATTTCATCATGGACTGGACTGTGAAAATAACAGAAAAAAGGGAAAAATTTATAAAAAGTATTTCAATTTTTTCAATATCTGTGCAGTGCACTAAATGGTGGTAACTGCAGTTATTATACTGTGATCTAATTTGTATAATGTTTTTCTCATATGTGTTACTAGACTGAGTACAATGCTGGAAATGTGATGCTGCCATCCTCACCTTCACCACCCCCACAAACCCCCTAATTCCTGTGCTATCAAGTCAGACATGTAACTCTGTGACTGTAAGTAAGCAGGCATAGTTTACAAAGTAGGAGAATTGAAATTAGTTATGTTTACTATTTAGAAATTAAGTAGCCAAGCAACACATCCTGGAACACAAAATGTTATGTATAATTTAGAAAAATGAAGACATTCATTACAAATGAAAATGTTACAGACAATTCTCAATTTCCGCAATGGATACTATCAAAGGTACCACATACCTGTCGGTGGGGAATGGTGACTGAAATACTATCTACTCATTGGTGAAAAACTTGGCTGATAGAACAACTTTGAAGACAGTCATTTTCAGGATGATAAGTCATGCAGCACTGTGGCTTGAAAACAAGGTTCTATATGAACAGAAGTTGGTTTATAATAACCGTGTGTTCCCTTGGTAATATCTTAATTTTATATTCTTAATATGTGCATGTTATTTCCTTGATTATTTCAGCAGAAGGCACACCTCAAAAAACTGGCATTGATCAAAGACAGACACACAGCAAAGATGGCACAGCAGTGAAAGTCCTGACCAATAGATAGTTCTATAGAAGACTCAGCCCTCCTCTGCCCCCACTCCCCCAAGGTGTTCATAGGTGTTCATAGGTTCACAGGTTCATGGGTAAGTACTAGACTAGTGGACCTTGTGGACCATTTTAAGCATAGCCAGTTTCCCTTTTGTGCTTGAAATAACTGCTTCCATTTGGTTATAGAATAGCCTCATCCATCCCATGGTCAATAATTATATATTATCTTTAATGAGAATAACTAGAATCATACCACAGATAAGCTGAGAGGACCACTATATGAGATTAAGTATTTATTATTTGCCTCTGTTAATTAGTAGTACGGGGGGCAGTCCTGGGATAAATTATCTGTTTACCATCCATAAATATAAGTTGTGCTTGAAATATAGACATGGATAAACTTTATTTTATGTGGATGGGGAGTCTGTTCCACAGCAGTGGTATCCTCTGCAAGATAGATCTATCCTTCCAAACCATTCTGTTGAAGTTGCAGAAAAGGCTTAGATCCCTAGTCTGAGTATTTCTTATGTCATTTGACTTGCTAATATGCAGTAAATACATCAATAATGGATCAGAGTTTGCCTTGTGTGCCAGGCACAGGTCACAACTTAGTGGTCTGCAGGATACTCAGTTTAGTGTCAAGGCTTTGAGTCGGTCCATATAAAAAAAGTTGGGCTTAAGCTTTGTATCCTTTTAGTAATGTAACCACTACCCTAACACATTATCAATATGTGCATTTGTGGTAAAAATGAAATAGACGTTAGCAATAATTTTCAGACTTTGGCATTATGCATAGGATGCTGAAATACTTAGTAATTTCTGCAGTACTTATGCATGCTCATGACATAGTAATTTTAACAGACTTATTCTGCTGTAATAGTTCTTATTAAGCTCCATGGTGTATAAATAAAGCTAGCATTTAGAAACCATATTAAATATTGCAATAGAAATTGAAATAGCATACTTAGTATAGATCTTTGGCTTCATCTCCTGAATTTCTGCAACCAAACAGACAAGCTGGTTGAGTGTCCTCCACTCCACTGTTCAGTTCTCACAGCAGTCAACTGGTGAGTGTGTGTCTAGTCAGAAGAGCATAATTGTGTATCCTGCAGTCACCACTACAATCTCATGGAATACCAATATTTTCACAGTTGGACATGCCTACATATCCTTTTCATGCAGGCCTTCCAATATCAGATCTCAAACTTACAATGATGATATCATCCACTATAAATTGTCCTGCAACCTTGTAAAAGTCAGACTTGTGCCATAGAGCTTGCATAAAGTACTACGTTCTGTAGTCTGTGCACTTAGATAGGAGTTCTGTTCTCACAGCAGTCATCTGGTGTGTGTGTGTGTGTGTGTGTGTGTGTGTGTGTGTGTGTGTGTGTGTGTGTGTGTGTGTGTGTGTGTGTGTGTTTCTGTGTCGGTTTGTCTAGTCAGAAGAGCATAATTGTGTATTCTGCAGTCACCACTACAATCCATGGAGTAGAAATATTTTCAGAGCTGAACATGCCTACACATCCATTTTATGCAGGCTTCCCAACATCTTCCCTTAAACATGCAGTGATGATGTCATCCACTATAAATTGTCCTGCAGCCTTGTAAAAGTCAGAGTTGTGCTGTGGTGCTTATGTAAAGTACTGAGATCTGTAGTCTCTGTACTTAGATAGGTAGGGGTTCTGTTCTCAAACCATTCTACTGGTGGGTGTGTGTTTGTGCATCTGCTTGACATTAGAGAGAAGCATTTTACATCAGCATGTGGGACACTGCTATTACCATCTTCTCCTCACCAGACACTGTTATGTCATAACCTGTAAACTGTTGTCCAACACATTCCAAGCCAGGCTTGTGCTGTGGTGCTCATGTTAAATAAAGAGTTCTGCAGTCTGTGTACTTAGCTATATATGGGTTCTGTTCTCTGAGCAGTCAACGGATGTGTGTGTGTGTGTGTGTGTGTGTGTGTGTGTGTGTGTGTGTGTGTGTGTGTGTGTGTGTGTGTGTGTGTGTTTGTGCACTTGCTTGACCTCAGAGAGAGCATTTTACACCAGCATGTGGGACATTGCTATTACTATTCCCCTCACCAGACACTCCTGATGTCATCACCTATTTATAAATTGTTGTCTGACATTCTCCAAATCAGGCTTGTTTTGTGGCATTTGTGTTAAATGCAGAGGTCTGTAATCTGTTTACTTAGATAGGTAGGGGTTCCGTTCTCACAGCATAAACTGGTATGTGTGTGTGTTTGTGTATTTGCTTGAAATTAGAGACAGCATTTTACACCAGCATGTGGGACACTGCTATTATCATCTTCTCCTCACCAGAAACCATAAGCTGTTATTCAACAATTTTCAAGTCAGACTTTTGCTGTCATGTTAGTATAATACAGCCAATATCAACACACCAAAGATTGCTGCCACAGCCATGAAGCCACATAAGATGAAACAAAGACATGTGGGGGGGGGGATTTCTTATGTTATGAAAACAATTACACATCCTAATAATAATGTAGACATCACACCCATATGAGCAGACCAAGTGGCATGTGACCCATGTACTGAGGTAGATGGTATGTGGAAAGTCCAGCAGAATTTTCCTACAGTAGTGACTATTCCCTTGTATGTAACAGACCTCCTGTGTATGTGCAGGGCATCTACATCAAAGGCTAATATCCTTCCAGAGTTCATAGCCTTCATCAAACCAGTAACTGATTACATTGCACCCTTCTTCATGTACCCCCTTACACATCTTCCAGGGATGTGTAACTCAAGTGTACCACCTTTGCAACAGTGAGCTTCCACACATCTTATTGGCCATACTTAAGTATTTTTTTTTGTTGCATAAACATTACTGTCTGATGGTGCCAAACACCCATCAAGGGTCATGTATGATACCTGCTCCAATGATGGACACAATACATATATAGCTGTTTGACAGCATTAATGGCATGGGTTATATTTGTGACATTGTGGATTGTGCCATATATATATATATATATATATATATATATATATATATATATATATATATATATGCCATGCACACTTATCAACTAGCATGTAGGTAGCAGTGTCCTTCCTTACACCTTCAGCAGATGTTACACTGTCTGAACAGTGAGCCTGAATATCCTCATAGATTGCTGACATCTCATAATAGTTGTACAAATATGTTTGTGCAGAATGATCTAGGATCAGTTACAATTACATATGTTATGTCACAGACATGGGATTACTGGTGGCATTATTCTGATATTCTCCATGATTGTGAATGCTTTTGTTTACTGTTGTCCATGAGCCTGTAACTATCTGTTCCACTTGGAGGACACCTATGCTGACATTACAGACATATTCAGACAATTCATTTTGCACAGTTTCACAATATACACCTAACCCCTATTGTATATAACATTCCTGACAGATGTCCTCTTCATTGTTCATAACAGGATGCGTATATCACAAAGACATCCTTCTCCATTGTTATGCCATCTTGTGTGACAGTCACATAATATATATTTTCCACTGTGCAGTCTCTACTATATTATGTCAATATGTGATTAGTGGTTCTTCTACAACTGTCTTAACTTACATGTCCTCATCTGCTGTACTCTAAGATATTTCATCTGTCCTCTTTCTCTGTGGTCATTCCTACAATTCATCTGTGTGTTCCTATTCAATACACACACTGCCCCTGACTGTTTATTTTACATGCCAGTCCATGTACCGTTATAGATCATTTATACAACTTTTGTACAGAATGTTTGAAATGGGACTCCACAATACTCTACAATGCATACACCGTCCTGTAATGTGTTTTGACCTTAAACATTGCTATATTATTAACCCTGGTAATCATTGTGGCATTCTGCACAATCCCCCAGATCTAATTTGCCCATAGGTAAACAGGTCTACATGTCTGCTGTTACCCATGTGACTTTACATGGTTTCCTGGCCAGCAACACTATTGCTAGCCATGAAACCGTGCTTGTTTATGTTTAAATGTGGTGGGTGGCATGAATATGTAATTAGCTCTGCTGCTCACTGCACAAACATGTAAACTCCATGTAGGATTTGTTTGAAGCCTACATGGAGTTTATTTAATCCACAGGATGAACATTAACTGTTTGATGTAACTATTAAAGTAAAAAGAGTTGATTTAGGGAAGTCTGAAAATGCATGAGAAATAGTGAGACAGGAGTACAACTCAGACATTTGGCAAGAAATGATGAGACTAAATAAGCAAAAATGCTGAATATGACAAGACACAAGTGTAGCACATGATATTGTGCTAAAGGTATTTTTCAAAGAGTGTGATTAAAGTGTAGAGGCAAACGAGCTGTAAATATGTTGTTAACATCCTGTAGACACTACTAAAGACATTGGGTCAAAATATTTTTACATGTGAATATAAAAATAAGAAGTGCAAGATCCTGTTTTTAATTGCTGCACTAAAGAAAGCTAATTACTTTATATTGCTGGTTGTTTTCTCCGGAAATGCTATAAATGGTAAACAAAGTTGCAGTGTGAAAGCAGAGAAATAATGTGTTACTGTATCTGTTCATGAATAGCCGCTCAATCACAGCAGCAAAACAAATACTGTACAAAACCACGGTAATTATATACTTTACAACTATTATGGTTCACTTGCAATAAAAGACATTTTGAGAGGAGGTATGATAAACAGTTAAGTCTTACTGCTTTGTCAGTGATACATGCTCCATGGATAGAACAAATAGCTCTCATGAGAAGACATCAGCAGGAATTTAAGGGGATGTGAAGCTTAGGTGCAACTAAGAAGGACCTAGGTCTAACAGAATAGGTGCATAGCACATTTACTGCGGTATAGCAAAACAAGCTTCACATTTGCACTGATCCACATGATCTGAATAAAGTGATCAAAACAGAGCATTGATGCTTACCACTGAAAAGGAAGCTCTCAAGAATGCAGTGTTAAGTTTTCTTTTATTATTTTATTTTATTTTATTTGAAGTAGTGGTAAGCCAGTGTTTCGAGAAGAGAAGACAGGATGAAGTAGGCTCCAAACTGCATGCATGTTATACATCACTAAGAGGGAAAGAACAGACTCCTTAATATTTGTTTTAGCACCAGGGTGAGGTATTCCAAAGAGCTGGTGTACAAGCAATTGAAGGCTTGAAAAGTATTGCAAACATAAATGATGGTCTAATAGTGTGGAGTAAAATACAAGAAAGGCCTAATGAATGATTAGACAACTATTCAACTGATCAAGACAGCACCATTTCAACTTCAAGTCAGTAAGGAGCAATGTGAAACAGGAGTAACAAGTCTAAAATGCATGGGCCATCTCCTGACATCAGCGTGACTGAAGCTTGATACAAAAGCACCTAGAAAAACTGTGCAAATGCCAAAGCACCAAGACAAACACTCATTGCAGTGGTTTCTGGGAAAGATACAGTATCTGTACAAGTTTCTATTTAATGTATCTGAGATGACTATAATCCTGTAGCCTGGGACTGCAGCTCTTGTAAGGAAAAGCACTTTGAAATGCTGAAAGTACAATCACAAGCTTAAAATACTATGATGTAAAAAAGAAAAATGTGCTTCAAGCAGATACAAGTTAGAATGGAATAGAAGGTCTGATTCTACAACAGAGTAGACTGTTTGTTTAATGGTCAAGAGCATTAACAGATGTACACAAGAGATGAAAAATTAATTTTAAGCAGTACTGTACAACTGTTAAATGATAAGAATATGTGACCCTTGCAAATCCTTTTCAGAAAATTGTTGTACACAGTATATCCGAGAATGCAAAATATGGCACTGAAGTATGCAGAGCAGTAGGTAGGTAAAATAGTGCCCTTGTAGGTCCACAGATTAGCATGTCCCTCAAACTGAAGATGAAGATGGGGCTCCTCTGAACTTGAGAAGAATGCTACACAGAATCTGCATTTACTAAGATAACGATGGCTACTGCAACTTACTTTGTGGGCAATCATTCATTCAATGTTCTTACTACAGTTCCACCTGAGCAGCTTGCTCCCTGGGCAGCCATCCTCTTTAGCTGGCCTAATTGTTGCTTTGGAAGTACGATGTCAGAAAATAATATAAATCGTGCAAGGCGACTTGCATGACAGATATGTAGGGTACAGCACATTAACAAGAGAAGTATAAAGAAATCGTTACAATAAGATTTAGAATAAAAATGTGTTTGTTCTGGTTAATTTGGTGCAGTACCTTATTCAGTAAGGCTTTTAAGTACCTGGTCATCATGGTGCGGCCACAAGCATGCATAGCAAGGTGTTCGGCATTCATAGTTTAATAAGTTGCCATATAATACTATACAGTTGTTTATATACCCTAAATGTCTGATTAGCTGACGGAAAGTTCTGATTAATTCAAGGAAGAAGAGACAATGAGGCCAACATGACAGTATAAGACAGGATCATTATAATAAAAAAGTAAAAACAAAATAATGGATTAATGTCAGCATTATGTCTTTCACCTCAAAATATCTAAGAACATTAATATTACTGTGCAGAACTTTCTAGCAGATGCACAGTGGAAGCTATACATTGCTGTTAAGATCATGTTCACAATTTTCAATGGAAATAAAGTGAACTCCTGGTACTTGCATTTGGAAATGCTCATTACAGTTTCACCTTCAATTAGCAAGCAATATTCCTTTCTCTATGTATAATGATAGCTTTACAGTTTAGATCAATCAGGCATCTGCAATCAGTGCATCAAACAGGAGACAAATTATGCTTAAGACGTTAATGCTTGCAGTAGTTACTGGAGAGGTTGTGTAATCAGAAAAGAAAAAAAAGAAGATTAAACTGAATAATTTGACAATGTGTAGGACTCTTGGGTATGCTACTGATATAGGTTTTGCTCAAGATAGATTAATTCCAGGCATAAAGGTTGCTGTTAAGAGGACGGAAAAGAACAGTTTGCTATGAGTGACCTAGAACCTTTAAAATAACTTACAAAACTAAACATGCTTGGTAATAAATGTGGAAAGCATGCCTAGACATACATTGTAGCAGTCGTTTTGGATATTCATATACACATGTTGATTAGTATTATTTAACATGAAGCACTGCACCAGTCTTACCACAAGAAACACTCAAAGAAGGAAAATCATGAGTGATTTACACTGCATCTCATAGTCTTGCTCAAGATAAAGCCATTTTCTTTTGTTTTCTTTTTCTTTTCAATAGAATGCCATAAAGAAAATGGCAGCATCAGTGTTGTCCACCGAAGCAGACTTATTGTTTCAGTGTCATTATATGATGTAGCACAGGCATGAGCACATTCATATCTATGGCAGTCAATGGAGATAAGGATTCGTTTTTTCAGTAAGTGTCACCTGTAAGTGAATTACAGAGTCCTAATGTTTGGCATTCAAATGAGTGATAAAAAAATCTAAGATAATGAAAATATTAGCTGAAAATTGCAATCTCAAAGGCTCAGTCATTATATGGGCATAAACTGCAACGTTTATAGACTAAGAGAAGCATCCCAAAAACAATGGCCTTATAAAAATCACACAAAACATTAAAGCTTAGTTGCTATGTACAGACAAAAATCTGAAAAAAATAGATTTGTTGTACTTAGTGCTGATGTTTGTTTCAGAAGTGTCACTTAATAAAGGGCTAGTTCCAATGTGCTGGTATGTGACAGATCAGCATATTGCTTTGGAATGCAATGTGTAGTAACAGTGCACATGTGACATGGTTTCCTTAATACACAGATCACAGTAATTAACAGCAGAACATAAATCATTGATAAATATTATCAGATATGGGAACGGATCTCATAAACAGAGCCATACATCTAACTTTTTCTTCTTCTTATAGACAAACAGATATGCCTATAGCATCTACAATACAAAACAGATGCAATGCATATGAATACATCTGCATCCCTCCTGTAATGGTCACAAAAGCCTTCTTTTCTGCCAGCATATCAAATGCCTGATGATTTTGCAGTCTCATGGCATTATAATGTTTTTCAAAAAATTGTTTTCTAACCAATAAAAAAATAAATTCTTTACTTTTTGTGATTTTGAAAGTTCTCTTCTGAACCTGATATTTTCTAGTTTCATAAAGAAGTTTTATAGGTATATTCCCAACAACTTATTTTGGCTTCAGCAGAAAAGTAAACAACAGTATTTATAATGGGGCACATAACACGTATAACTGACAGCCACTGTTCGGTTCAGACAAATCATACAACTGTCTTGTATTTTCAGTTTTCACAGACTGCCAGATCACTGGCACTAGTATCTGTGATTTTTTTCCTGCTAATGGCATATTTATTTATTTATTGATTGATTTGTTTATTTATTGATCCATTTATTTATCCTTTGTTGACTGGGTTCTTTCAGTGAAGAACCAATGTGATATTTTTACTGCTTGAGTAATTTGGCCAGAGAATCAGGGAACTTCCTCTACTCATGAGCAGGAGCTTGTTTTGTGAAACAACTTCCTGCTTCTGTTCCAGACACAGTAACAGCCCAGAGAAGCAGGGAGTGTAATGGATTTTGAGCAAGGAGATGGCATGGGCAAGGATTCGCTGTCCTTGCAACAACATGGTGCACAGGAGTTTTATGTGGTGGAAGCCAGAGAAAGTGAAATTAGTCAGAAGGCAGTCATGCCTTGTTAGTATGTGGAGTACAGAAAACAGAGACGGTAAAGGTAATCGAGTCTCCAGAGTTATCGCAAATGAATGGAAAAGATGTAAGGAAAAGAGTAAAGGTGTCCAAACCATTACAGGATTCTGAAATCTTATTTCAGAAAAAGACAGTTCAAAGAAGGTATGTCACAAAGTGAATATATTATTACAACCCTCCAGCTGGGGGGTGGGATGTTGTATTGTAGGACTTAATGGCATAGAGTGAGATGGAAAGAGTAGAAACAGCTTCATGGACTTACATTATGGAAAGAGTGCAGAAAGAAGACATTATGGGATGGTAAAGAAGAAGAAGAAGTCATATACAGATAAAATAAGAGAAGTACCATATAAGAATTAGCAGTAAAGAAGAAAAATGTTTGGACAGGTAAGATATTTGGGACAATATAGTGGTTCCACTAAGTACTTCACCTCAAGAGGTAAAAACTTTTATATATATTAGTAAATACTCAATGTAACATTATATATGAAACTAGTCAATTTATGGAAAATATTTTGAGATAATATGAGTTAAAAAAGAATTGCAGTCTGTGGAATCTGTACATCTTTGAAGTATTTAAAATGGAAACAAAAAATATTTATACAGTTCTGTACTGAAATTGAAAAAAGAGACACTTAAAAAATATTTAAAGACTTTGTGTAAAAGAGTGATGGGTATTAAAAAATATATGAGAAGTTTATGGACTGGGGACTGGGAATATAATTTTAGATTAAAAATGGAAAATGACAGAATTTTGCCTATTCCTAAAATGATAGATATGGTGGAAAACAAAAGCATTGTGAAATATTGGGGGCAATTTAAGGGGAATGGGATAATTGGACACCAGATTCTGATGAAGTCCCTGTTTGAAGGGAAGAAAGCGTTCAATCTGTGTGTGCAAATCTGAGTGCGCAGACTTAGCTGTAGAGTTCTTTGTGTTTGCTGCGAAAATTTCCGTGTTGTGGATTCCTACAACAGTAAAGGGGATTTGATCTGTGTAGCAGCAGTGTGATTTATTGTTCATTTGTTGTTCCTGACACTGCTTTGGGTTCCGTTTCTTCATTTTTTTTGGTTCCACTAAGTACTTCACCTCAAGAGCTAAAAACTTTTATACATATTAGTAAATACTCTTAATGTAATGTTATATATGAAACTAGCTAATTTATGGAAATTATTTTGCGATAATATGAGTTAAAAAAGAATTGCAGTCTGTGGAATCTGTACATATTTCAAGTATTTAAAATGGAAACAAAAAATATTTATACAGTTCTGTACTGAAATTGAAAAAAGAGACACTTAAAGAATATTTAAAGACTATGTGTAAAAGAGTGATGGGTATTAAAAAAAATGAATGAGAGGTTTATGGACTGGGGACTGGGAATATAATGTTAGATTAAAAATGGAAAATGACAGAATGTTGCCTATTCCTAAATGATAGATGTGGAGGAGAACAAAGGCATTGTGAAATATTGGGGGCAACAAAAATATAGTTTTTCTGTGGAAAATGTGATCACTTAATTAGCAACTCAGTTACAAGACTATATCATATGTCTTTCGGCTTTTCCCAATTAGGGGTCGCCACAGCGGAACTCCGGTCCACTAATGATTGGCAGTGGATTTTTATGGTGCCGAGTTGCCAGCTCGACACCCAACCTTCAAAGAAGGCACATCCATTCACCCATGCACCTGCCTGCATGTCTTTAACGTCACTCGACCACGGGGAGGACATGCAGATAATTCATTCTATCTGACAAATATAGCTATGTGCACTTTAACCAATGTCCTACATTGCATTTCAAAGACATGATTCCCATTGCTCAGTCTACATAAAAATTGCAAGAAAAAGGACACTTTCCAATTCATCACATCTTTACACAGATGTAATACATTATTGTACACAAAGCTGGTAGCTGTCCTCAGTACATATGCATATGATTTATTTTTTTTATTTTTAAGCTGGTAATGCATTTCATGAACAGGTATACTGTACAGCAAAACATTTAAATGAACATAATGTACAGTTGTTTATAGTGATAGGAGACAAGTAGCTGCACTTGTATGGAAGTACATCTAGTGTAAACATTAATTACATTGGACACATGAATCACCCTGGCAGCACATGTAGTCAAACACACGCAAAGTGTTCACAAAGGACTGCAGGTTATATCAAGAATCTCATAAAGTTCTACAAATGCCCTTGTATCACAGCAGCTAAGTAAATATACTAGCACGCAGTGGTGGACAATACACAACAGATAACTGCAATATGGAAATATTTGTCACTATTCTTGCATTAATAACAGAGTATGGAGTGCCGATTAGATGAAAAATTAGCACTACTATAGGAATGGGTAGTAATCACAGTGCAGCTCTGTATGTTTCAGGATTTTGCTGCCTATTTTAGTGATTAAACCACATTTATCCTGCATGGTGAATTCGGTATTTGCACATATACCATATGATTCCAGAGCTAAGCATATTCACAATAAAAATATCTGCAATCTGTATTTTCTGCAATACCATGTATTATGCTGATTGTACACACCTCCCTTCTCATTGGGGGTTAAGAGGACACAAGTTTCCATAGAAAAAGTATTATGAAAAATACTATTCACAGAAAACAAGGATGGCATTAATAAAGAAATGGTATGTGTCTAGTAGGTGTCTGTGGGATCAGTATAGATTACCAGATTGAGATTAGGCACAGAATCCTCTCACTGAATGATTGTACACAGAGCATTTAATGAGTCATTTGCAAGATGACTTAAGTTACAGGGTGAAAATATATTTAAATGCCATCCCATCATATATGATATGTGATAAATTCTAAGCTGCAATTATACATGGAATATACTATACTGTAGTTTAAGTTACATTGCACTTTAAGCAATTACAGTAAAAATGTCATAGAAGCTGCTAATAACTTGCCAGTTCACTAGTAGTTAGCACTGATTGTTCCAGAGGTTTTTGAAATGACATTAATAACCTTCTGGTATGACCATATTGTAAAGTCAGATAAAGATGCCATGTCCCTAGATCAATTCCTTAAATATTTAAATACCAGTATGCATAACAATTGCTCCTATTTCTATATATTTGACTAGCACCCATGGTCCACACTGTGTTTTTCTGCTCCAGGTTAATTTTTAGATGTCAGTATCTTTGGACACACAAGCATCATCTGTGGTGTAGGAATACAGGCTATTGAAGTTATGCATCACATGTAGCTAATAAATTCTACACTCAAGTACTTATTGCCCTGTTAGTAGCTAATACATACATATTTTAGTACTAAACTATGAACATCACTTATAATGCTGATTATCCCATATGTCTCCTATACCCCCAAACAGTAGCATGCTTCAACTGTATGGCACATCGACTACAGATCTGTACTCTCTATACAGCTGTCATAACTACCACATAATGACAGCAAGTTTCATTTGAAGGATACACAGACTACATTTCTGAATAACCTGCTTGTCTGCTTTCACCTCACTCCCAGTGCCATCTGCCCACTAGAGCACTTTGTGTTCAGCAAAAGTGAACAGTGCTACTGTTTGCTATTCAGTTCTCTGTACATTGTATGATTGTGTTTCTGAGATGTTTGTCTATTAGTGTTACAGCTGAAATACTATCTGTCTTCCAGTATTTATTTATTTATTAGTTATTATTTATTTAAATTTGTTAACTGGAGTAGAGCACTGATCACAACTGACCAATTTCATTCAAAGCCCAAGATATACAGAAAGACAACAAAGAGTAAATGAAATACTATAGAGAATACAACACAAAATGCTAGAGATAACAATGCAGTTTTGAATAACATAGCACATTTTGGATATGTATTAAAACAAAATTGCTATATACAACATATGCAAGAAGTCAGCTCTAGGTTCTTTATCAATGGGAAAGTACATGGATAGACAATAAATCTGTAGAGTTCTTAGGGATGGAAGCTAGAAGAAGGATTACGTAATGCTGACAGAGTTGAAGCACTGACATTTTCCTGATACTTTGAGGTGTCCCTTAAGCAGAGGTCAGAAAAGTGAGCAGGAGGATGCTTGCTTGAAATGTGCTGGGAAAGATTTCCAAAGGCTGAGGCTGAGAATTGCAAAGATATGATCTGTGCTGTGAAGTTTGGTGTTAGGAGCTTGCAGGGAGGAACTAGAAATATTGGATTAGATTCCATAAAATTTGCGGAACCCAGTGCATTACACCAATTTCAGTACCAAAGTTGCAGATAACAATGCAATATATAAATTTATCACAGTGAACTCAGAATATCTCTATACACAAAGGAGTATCTCAATAGTAACAACATTCTGAATATTACTGTCAAGTAATCTGTAAGTAATGAAAAATCACTGTCAAAGTGTCATGTGCATTAACAAAGTTATGGAAATAATCTCACAATTTAAGCATCCTGACAGCCTTAAATACATACCTATAACAGAATCTCTCTCATAAGCTTAAGGACAACTACAGAATTTTACCTTATTTATGTATTATTTATTTTTTGGCATTTGATTACCAGGAAGGTCTGACTGGGTAGAAGCCCATTTTCAGCAGAAACCTGGGGAGAAAAGCTCCAAATCTTAACTCCGTTATTATAAAAAATGTTAACTCTCACTTATGGATTCTGATGTAAAATTTAATAAAGATGAAGGGCAATCATGGCCACAATCCACAGCTAACAATAGCTAACAATGGGTGTAGTACTTGTGTAGGGGACACAGATAATCCACACACCCAGGGAAAGTGGGAGGTAAAAACGCAGATGTGGGGTATGAGTGAAGAAGAGAGGCACACAAGAGGGATGTTAGAATGGAAAAGTCAGATGGGTGTGGCAATTTTTTTGGGGGGGGATCAGCCCCATTTTTTTTTTAAGAATAGAAGGAAAGGCAAACATAAGGAAAGAGGAGTTGAGGGCCATCACAAATGGTATATCCACTAAACAAATATCACAACACCTGACAGACAAAGGCTGGAAAAAAACAGTAAGGACAAGTAAGTTACACAGACAGCACGCTGCACAGAACAGGGAAGTTTTCAAATAGGGTGGGGATGCATACCAGCCATGGTGAAATGCAGAAAACATATCTACCTATGCACTATCATGTTACAACATTTTGCAAATTGTGTGTCATACATACCTTGATGTGTATGACCAATGGGAGATGTGTGCTGTTGGTAATAAATAAGGATTACAGTACTCACTGGATAAATAAACACATATCCAGGTAGTCTGTCAGCAGTTCAAGTGCAAGCCAAGCAGCATTCGACATGCGCAAATGCAGATCTAAGAATGCTAGATAACTCCAGTATAGGACAGATCTGAACTTCCGACCACACATGTAAAAGGCAAACAACCAACCAAGTACAGTGCCAAACAGCAGTACTACAGCAAAGCAGCAAAATGGTTGTTCAGTACACAAGTAGGTGTACACAACCCAAACAAACCTGTAATGGAATGTATATATGTGACACACATATGCCATGTCAAAGGCAACCCACAGGTGTAGGCGTATATGTATGACTGTCAGTAGCCTAAATGTAATGTACATAAAGGCAATGTCAATAGACATACACACACACAGTCCAGTAAAATGTAAGAATAGTTGCAAAAATCTAACACTACTGATTAAAAAATATATCAGGTTGTACACATGAATTTCAACAATGTACACTGGTTAAAACACAAGTATAATGAAAACAAGGATGTATTGCAAACACTAGCCAGCAACTTGTGTGCAGATGTCCTGCATCCATAAAATGGCCACACATTTAGCACATGTTCATCCTGTCAACAATGTAATACATAACAATGGTCAGTAATTGCAACAAAGGCAAACATATCTGCAAAGTGTAATGCAGAAACATGAAGGTGGAAGTGAGGTGGATAACCTGGGCCCGCATTAGGGAAAAGCAAGGACAACAACATAAGTTTACATATTGCAAATGGATGTGTGCAGTACACAGAGTGCTGTCAAAGCCGACCCAAAATACATTTAAGCAAATGGCAAATGTATGTCACATGGGCAGACTGATTGCTGATGTCCAAAGAAATGGTAGTGTATAAATCACAAATACACATTAATGTGCAATCATGTAGCATCAACAGGCATATGTAAGCTGTTAGAAAAATGTGTATTTGAACATATATTAAGTGCTAGTTTAAAAGCAAATAGTATGTAATGCATTTTATTCTATTTACAATATGGCAGTAAGAATGATCTTACATGTAATTGCTTGAAGCTTTGGAGTTGCAGTGTGTTTGAACTCTGACCCTGTCAGTAGCCAGCTCAGCAAGCTTATGTTTTTCACTAATGATTATCTGCTGGGTCAGGAAAATGAATGTATAAAGCATTGAAAATCTTTCTTCCTTCCACTGAGATGGTTGGCCTTGCAAATATTATCAGAGATAAAGCACAGCTGCTAAAAGTAATGTTGCGAGAAGAACAAAGAAGTGTATTACAAGACTGAACTGACTATTGTGTTCGAGCAGGACTGAAACCTTGAAAGAATAACATTTACAGAAAGACATTATAACTGACCAGGTGCTTTGCAAGGCTGTATTATTCTCATGGGAAAACTTTTAAAAAGTATAACATCAGCTTTTTCTTATGAATAGAATATTGTAGACCATAGTGATGTAGGTGCCCTGTGACTGACCACGTCAGTGAAGTGGGCACAGCTTGAATGTATGACTATATAACATAGTACATTTCCTGTATCATGCCAGACAAAACTCTATACTTGTATTGTATGGTATTTTGCCTCCTGGTGTACACTAGTAAAGTTTTTGTATCCGAGCCTCTTGAGTTGTTCTCATTTTATTTTTATTTAACAGATTGGTCCTTCTTTGACCGGAAACCCTCGACAGCTACAGATCAGAGTGTACCGGTGGTCAAATATTGCACAGGAGAAGCTACCGAAAGGGTTCTTCTTGAAACATAAAGACCTCTGACTGAATTGTCGTTTTGAGAGGCTGGTCACTTTTCTGATCTGCGGCCGAAGAGCGGTCTCGAACTGGTTGACCCAGGAGGCTCAGGTAGGAAGATATTTGCCTTTTTTCTGTTTTAGATCAGGGACTAGGTTACAGTAAATGTTATTGTCATAGATTTGTTATGCAGATCAGGGACAGAAGGAAATTACTGTATATTTTGTCAGAGATCAGGGAAACAGAATAAGGTAGGCAGCTATTCTAGATAAACTGTAGAAGGAACTGAGATACCACGTGGTAAAAAAGGGTTACGTAACATTTTTCTTTTGAAATGGGAAATCAGTGCACTAAAAAATCGCGAGATCCACCCCTAACTGATGACGCAAAATATATGCAATTACAACGAGCAGATAATATACAAAATGGGTTAATAAATACGAATTTGACGGCAAATTAAATAAAATTTCGTTAGTTAAACTTTTAAAATAACTTAAATCTGACGCAGAAGGTCAGGCAAAGAAACAACGGCAATTAGGCATTCCTCAGGCACATAGGTGGATTGAGGAAGTGAACCGAAGGGAACAGAAAATTAGAAATGCGAAAACATTATTTTTAGACAAAGAGGATAACAATACAGTAATAGCGACGGCCCCTCCCCCTCCGCCCCCTCCAATGCCTTTTTCAGGATATGAAGCAGGAGGACAGGCTAGTCCACCTCCACGTTATCCTGAAGTCGCAGGAGCATTAAAACCGTTTGTTAGAGAACCTATTGAAACTAGATCCCGGACACGTAAAACACTTAGGGACACAGACTTATATCAAATGGGGATAGACACACTAGAAGAGGATGGGGAAGAAATCTGTCCACTAATCGAGGTACCAAACCCTCAGGCAGGACAGAAAGGGCAGGACCCAACTCTCCTAGTGTATAGACCATGGACACTGGAAGATATTCGGAAAGCTACAGAGGGAATCCCTCATCCGAAAATTAATTACACAAAGTTTTTACAAGATTTACACGGTATGAGACTAAGTTACCACTTGAATGGGGAAGAAGTAGAAAGGGTAGTTAGACAGATTTTGGGTCCAGACTGGCACATGATTTGTGGCACCTGGAACTCTCGTAACGCAGAGCTTAAGCCACTCCTACATAGTGACGCAGAATTAGACACCAGAGTGAAAGGTCTTACAGACCGAATTTCTGAAAAATGGAAACCTAGAGCAGATTGGACTTGCATTAACCAATGCATACAACAAGATAATGAAACTGTAGATGGGTACTATGGTAGATTATTGGAATGTTTCAATAACCATAGTGGCATGACTATTCCTGAAAGTCAGACGAATGATAGCTCATATGAACAGCAACTGAAAAATGCATTTTTGAAAGGTTGCATTGCACCTATCAGCAGCTTTATTACAAAACATATGATAGATCATCGAAAAAGCAGGCTGCAAGCCTTACTTGAATATGCTAGACATGCTGAGAGACACTTTAATAGCAAAAAGAAAAAGAAGACACAGGTCTTCACAGCAGAAGATGGAGCAGAGGTCTTCGTTGTACAGGGGGGTAAAAAGGGTAAGAGAAATACCCAGGGAAATAAACAATCTGACAAAAGGTCAGAAGATTTTGAAGAGAGAAAAAAGAAAGGTGAGTGCTTTAAGTGCGGTAAGAAAGGACATTTAGTAAGGGATTGCAGGCTAAATAAAAAGGAGACTACAGAAAATAAAGGTGATGAGGACTGACTATATGACAGTGATGAAAATCAAGAATCATCAGGAAAGACTAATAAACAAAGGACAAATGTAAATGTAGTGGAAGGAACAGAGGAAGTGCAAGCAGATGAAGAGGATGAACAAAGTGAAATTTTAGATCTGGCCTTACTGAGCTTGGAGCTCTATTTGGCAGACACAAAACCAGAAGTTACACTTCTGGCGGAAGGAAGGGAATTTTTGTGTGACTCAGGAGTGTCACGAACTTTGATACACCCTTCAAAGTTACCAGAACATTCTGAATCACCTGACAATATATTAGTGAAAGCGGCAAATGGACAGCTATTTAGGGAGCCACTCTCCCATGATATAGCAATAACTGACCCTGTTTCAGGTATGACTCAGAAAAGTAAAATTGTAGTTTCTGCAAAATGTCCAGTAAATTTACTGGGAAGAGATCTTATGCAGATATTTGGCATAGCGGTAGTTCCTACTATGCAGGGTATGGAAGCACAAAGACAAATGGACACTTTTATGGTGCGACCGGAGGGTGAAACTTTTTACTGGTACAGCCAGGACCTAGTTACGACTGGTCCAGGGGCAGTAACCGAGGAACTGATGAATGTAGCCATCAGTAAGGCCCCCTCCCTTGACACTGACTGACAGCATTTGTTACATTGTACCCTATACTACTGCAGCATGCCAGGACCCGATAAAGAATATGAGCAAGAGTTGTTCAAAAATCCCACTAACAGATTAGTATTACGAACCTTGTATTGGGATACTGAGGGAAACAGTGTAGTAAGCTGTTCACTACCTCAGGAATTCATGACACTGTACAAATCTAATAGACTACCACATGTCAGCTTGACAAAGAGTAAATATGTGAGATGGGCAGATTTAGGAGAAAAAGTAACAAAATGGGAAAAACAAACTGATTTAGAATTATCAGAACAGGGAGTACAAAAACAGAAATTGAATTGGCTAACACAAACACATCCAGCTGTACACTTGCAAGCTAGTGAAGACAGCTGAGTAGCATTCTTGTTAGAAGAAGAAAAAGCCTTGTGTGACAGCATGTACTACTTTCAATATTTATTTACTATATTTGTGTGTCTTCTATTCTCTAACATGTATTTTTTTTTTGTTTGTTTTTGTTTTGATTTTTCTTTTCTCGGCCTCTACTGAAAATGGATATGTATCCAGCTAGACTAGCCCGGTTAACAAATGTAAAATAAAATAAATAAATAAATAAATATACCAAATATTCTTTGGTCAACAGGCAAATCAGATGTAGGACTTATTCGAACAGCAGGACCAGTAACCATTACACCTAAATCAGCATTTAGACCACAAAAAAGACAATACCCCTCGAGGAAAGATGCAGAGCAAGGAATCAAGCCTATAATAGCAGCATCACTCAAGGAAGGAGTACTGGTAGAATCTCTAGATTCACCATGTAATACCCCTCTATTTCCTGTTAAAAAAGCAAACGGGGAATGGCGGATGGTACAGGATTTACAAGCCGTAAACAATGCGATAATATCCCGAGCACCTAAGGTGCCAGATCCACACACCTTGTTGAATGATTTGAAGCCACAACAAAAATATTTTACTGTGGTAGATATAAGCAATGCTTTCTTTTCAATACCTATACATCCTGATAGCCAGTATTGGTTTGCATTTACATTTCAGGGTAAAAGATACACCCATACTCGGCTACCACAGGGATATTGTGAAAGTCCAACGATATTTGCACAAGAAATGGCAAGCAGCCTGGCAGGATTTACTCCACCAGGAGGTAGTCATATTCGACTTTATGTAGATGACATCTTGCTAGCAGCCCCTACCCAACACCAATGCAGGGAAGATACAATAGCATTATTAAAATTTTTAGCAGCACAAGGACACAAAGTAAACAAAAGTAAGTTACAACTTTGGAAAAAACAGGTTAGATACCCAGGATATGTAATATCCAATGAAGGTAGAATATTAGACGAAGACAGAAAAACAGCGATTTTACAGGCACCCAAACCAGCAACCAAGAAGGAAATGATGCCCTTCTTGGGAACGACTAATTTTTGTCGAAGCTGGATATCAAACTATGCTTTAGAATCTGCTCCATTGGCTGATTTAATATATAAAACTCCAATGGCAGCACAAGATGTATTACAATGGACACCTGAAGCAGAAACAGCTTTCTGCAGACTAAAACAATTGATAGCTTCATCATTAGTTTTAGGTCTTCCAAATTACCACAAAAGATTTTTTCAAACTGTAGATTGTAAACAGGGATACATGACGTCAGTTCTGACGCAACAGCATGGGAGTAAGCAACGCCCCATAGCTTATTATTCCTCACAGTTAGACCCAGTGGCATGATCATTGCCTCACTGTGTGCAAGCAGTAGTCGCAGCTGCAATGGCAGTACAGGCTTCGGCCTCAGTGTTGTTATTCCACCCTCTCACATTGAGAGTGCCTCATGCAGTCGCGATAATTTTACTGCAAGAGAAAATAGCATATCTATCCCCTGCTAGACATCTTTCTTGTATGACCATACTGCTGAGCCAACCTCATGTGGTAATTGAACGTTGTACAACATTAAATCCATCAACGTTACTTCCAACTCCTGTGGATGGCACACCACACAGTTGCCTACAGGAAATTGAGCATATAACTTTGCCCAGACAAGACCTCACTGATACGCCCTTGGATGATGCCGAGGTGACATTTTATGTGGACGGTTCATGCAAAAAGGGTCCTACAGGGAAGAATCTAGTAGGATATGCAGTAGTCACAGATACAGAGATTTTAGAAGCCCAACCCTTACAGCATAACCTGTCTGCTCAAGCAGCAGAATTGATAGCCTTAACACGGGCTTGCACTCTAGCGAAAGACAAATGTGTGAACATATATACTGACAGTCAGTATGCTTTCTCTACAGTGCATGTTTTTGCACAGCAATGGAAAAATAGGGGAATGATAACATCTACTGGCAAACCGATTAATCATGCGCAACTTATTTTGAACTTATTAGATTCTATTCAGTTACCTACAAAGTAGCTATTTGTAAATGTGTAGCTCATACAAAACAACAGGATTCGATTTCAAAAGGTAATGCACGAGCTGATGCAGCTGCAAAGCAAGCAGCCTCAGACTCAGAAACTTTACTTTTGAATGAGGAATTACAACCCTCTGAGATTTTAGATTTAGAAATGTTTAAAACAATGCAGACATTAACTACAAAAGTTGAGAAAAAGAAATGGGAGAGACGAGGTGTAATCCTCGAAAATGGACTGTACATCTCCAAAGAGAAAAAGCCAATATTGCCGTCTAATTTATTTAGATATGCAGCTTTGTTGAGCCATGGGCAGAGCCATGTCTCAACAGGGGGGATGGTACAGTTAGTAAACCAAATATTCCAAACATATGGATTCACAAACTTTACACAAAAATTTTGTGCAGCATGTCATATCTGTAACAAACATCATGCACAAGGAGCATTTAAACCCAAGCAAGGGAGTTTTCCTATACCACCATATCCGTTCCATACTATCTGTATGAATTTCATAGAATTGAGCAAATGTGAAGGGAAAAAATACTGTTTAGTGATTACAGACATGTTTTCCAAATGGGTAGAAGCTTTTCCAACTAAAAATCCGGATGCGGCAACAGTGGCAAAGGCCCTAATAAAAGAAATAATTCCTAGATTTGGCATACCGGAAAGAATCTATAGTGACAATGGGACACACTTTGTTAATCAGACGATTCAGCAACTTGGGAGATTCTTTGGGATCTCCTTGAAGAATCATTGTGCTTACTACCCACAGTCTGCAGGACTGGTGGAAAGGTACAATGGAATTTTAAAAAGCAAGTTGAGGAAGTTAATAAATGAAACACAGAAAAGTTGGATTTGCTGTTTGCCTTTGGCACTGCTGAGCATGAGAACAGTTCCAAATGTAAAGGGTTTGACTCCCTTTGAAATGATATTTAGAAGGGCATATTATGTGCCACAGTGGAAAGCTCTCATGCCTGCAGAACTAGAGGCTGACAGCTCATTAGCTAGTTACATGAGGAAATTGTTAACAAATAAAACTGTTTTGCAGTTGAACTCTTTTTCAGATAAGGAACAGACCAGACCATTAGAAGCGGTACTGACCCCTGGGTCCTGGGTGTGGCTGAAGGTCATAAAGAAGAAGAACTGGACAAGTCCGAAGTGGGAAGGACCGTACCAGGTACTGTTGGCGATGCCTACTGCAGTCAAAGTTGCTGAGAGGTCGTCCTGGGTTCACCTGACACACTGTAAACCGGTAAAGAGTTTTCAGCTTGATAAACATTTTGTGACTGATACACAACAAAGGCAGGATGACCAAGAGCAAAATGAGTAAAAATACAGAGCAACCTCACAGATATTGTTTAATCATCTTGTTAACTGTGCATTTATTGACTATGATTGTGGTGACTTTCCTTTTGTTGTGGTTTTTCCTGCATATAACCGCACAAATGAAAGTGGAAAAACGTGATGAACTGTCTATAGACTGGCATCCAAACTTTAACACATACCTAGCTATGAAGCGTGTATATGTAGAGACTATGAACATTTCAAACTGCTAGGTTTGTACTGCTATACCAACAGCATATGGAGGACTGTTGATGTCCGCTGTCCCCTTGGGGATAAATGAGACTTGGGAAAATTTACTTTTTGATACAGGTTCTGTAAGATCACAAGACAAAATTGCATTGTATTTGCCTATTACACAGAGAGGAATTGTTTGTTTCTATAAAAACGACACACTCCAAGTAGGTTGGAGTAACTGTAACATAACTGTATCTTATAAATGCTATATTAAGGCTAAAGATAAAACTACTAGTTGTAGCACAAATTATGATTCATATTTGAGCTTAATGAAAACAACAATAAAAGATGTGCAGAGAAATCCTGAATTGCATAAACAATTGTCTGTTATAGACAAGAAAATGTTTCATTCAGAGTTAACCCGCATCAGTACTAAAGTAGAAAACTGTTATTTTGTTTGTGGGAAAAAAGCATACAAATGGCTACCCGAGAATTGGTCCGGCAGTTGTTTTTTGGGTTATCTGGTTCCAGCTATAAGGCATACTGCAGAATTACCTCTAGGTAAGATACGAAACGTAAGAGATGCAGCCCGAAAACCTGGGAATTCAGTCGAAAAACCTGTAAATCCAGTGGGAAAAATCGAAGCTGGCTGGAAGGATCATCCATCCGTGAAAGATAAAGAGAAATTGACTCATATGGACTTGAGTGACAGTGTTATATCCTGGGCTGGAATATTTCCAGCCTATGGAGCAGTCAAATCAATCTGGGAGCTGAGAAAGTTGTCAAAGCTTTTCGAAGTAATGAGTAATGCAACTTTTTCCGCTCTCGAACTTGTGACAGATGAACTGAATGCAATGAGAACTGTTGTGCTACAAAATCGAATGGCTCTTGACTTCACCCTAGCGACGAGAGGTGGTACGTGCGCGCTTATCAAAGAAGAATGCTGTGCGTTCATACCAGACAATCGACATGAGATAAATGATCACCTAGAGGTAATACAGCAGGTATCGGCCATGACTGAACCAGGCCCAAACCCACTGACGAACTTTTTCCAGAGTCTATTTGGTGGGTGGGGTTCAATTCTAATGAATATTTTGATTGCTATTTGTGTTGGTCTGCTCCTATTAGGAGCTTGTGTCTGTTGTGGGATCCCCTGTATGAAAAGATTAGTCAAAGATTTTGTTGATATATCTGTAACTGAGACTTTGTACCAAGACATTGAAATGGAGCTATTGGTTCCAAATGAAATTCTTTCCGAAATATAAACCAAATGACTTGCCTAGTTGAAAGTCCTTAAAGGAGAAGGCTAGGGAATGATATGATATTGTTTATGTTTCTGAATAGAATAAAAAGTATTAAAAGGGAGGAAAATGTTAGAAAAATGTGTATTTGAACATATATTAAGTGCTAGTTTAAAAGCAAATAGTATGTAATGCATTTTATTCTATTTACAATATGGCAGTAAGAATCATCTTACATGTAATTGCTTGAAGTTTTGGAGCTGCAGTGTGTTTGAACTCTGACCCTGGCAGTAGCCAGCTCAGCAAGCTTATGTTTTTCACTAATGATTATCTGCTGGGTCAGGAAAATGAATATATAAAGCATTGAAAATCTTTCTTCCTTCCACTGAGATGGTTGGCCTTGCGAATATTATCAGAGATAAAGCACAGCTGCTAAAAGTAATGTTGCGAGAAGAACAAAGAAGTGTATTACAAGACTGAACTGACTATTGTGTTCGAGCAGGACTGAAACCTTGAAAGAATAACATTTACAGAAATACATTATAACTGACCAGGTGCTTTGCAAGGCTGTATTATTCTCATGGGAAAACTTTTAAAAAGTATAACTTCAGCTTTTTCTTATGAATAGAATATTGTAGACCATAGTGATGTAGGTGCCCTGTGACTGACCACGTCAGTGAAGTGGGCACAGCTTGAATGTATGACTATATAACATAGTACATTTCCTGTATCATGCCAGACAAAACTCTATACTTGTATTGTATGGTATTTTGCCTCCTGGTGTACACTAGTAAAGTTTTTGTATCTGGGCCTCTTGAGTTGTTCTCATTTTATTTTTATTTAACATAAGCAAGCTAAGAATTTCAATCACACACACATATCCTGTCATGCCAATAATGAATACAGCAGTAACAAAACTTATAAACTTCAATTGTCACAGCCTGTGACACATGAGAATCTGCTATAGGTTATACTAACATTAATGTGTGTACAACTGTATGCCTAACCTACCTACAATTAGTAGCCTGCAAAATGCAAACATCCTGATGATGTTTAATGATCATGAAATGTTGCAAATAAATGCCTATCTGCACAACTATCCACAAATACACAATACAAGTATGTTGCAACAAAAACACCCATGTTATAGGTAGATGCAATATCAAACCTGAACTGAAAGGCATGCTACATAATCTGTTAATGACAGGCTGAACAATACAGACAAGCTACATACAACAGATTGATCACTGGGAAACACATCCACACATACAAATCTATAATACATCACATACTTATAATGCATGGATTGGCAGACATGTATGTAAAATATCTACCTTACAACATGTGTGACAGATGCACAAACCCAACTATCATTTAGGTTGTAACCTACATTTCAAAAATTATTTGCAGAAAACATTGCATGATGCCAAATGATATTTCAAAATATTTGGTTTCAATCATACTTTTAAGCACAGGTATAGTGTGATTATTGCAATTTCCATACTAATGCATGATGGATATTCAAACATTCTGAGCAATACACATGGAAATATAAAAATGACAGGCCCATGGCAAGTATCAGATGCATTTAATTTACCAAAACAGAAAAATTAAGTAACATGCTTCTCTCGCCCTCCTCTGATCCTCAAGTCTGTGCATCCACTTGATGCACAGGGCATGATTCCAGGTTTTTCTTCGATGCCTGAAAAAAGATAAGAACAACTATGAATGATGTCAGTCTCAGTCACATTCCTACCTTTACTCGAACAGAAAATGCAACTGCATACTCCCCACCTAGTCTGATAATTCTCTCTCCAAATCTAAACACATCTCAAGCCATGATTGCTAGCCTCTCTAGCTATGATCTATAGGCTACCACACATATGTACATATTGTAAATATCAGATTTGTACCATGTACCTAAGAATCTACACCTGCTCTCTAACATAAAATGTAACTGTAAATTGTTCATTAATAATATTGTGTCTGTAACTAAAGGTAACATGTACCTAAGAAATTACACCTGCTCTCTAGCATGAAACAATTGTAAATTGTTCTTCTTTTCTAAGTTGTATCTGTATCTAAACTTTGTAACATGAAGCTTTTCTCCCCAGTCCTCCACTGAAATCGGGCTCCCCGAGCCCAGTGGACATTCCCAGTCATCAAACTGGAAATAAATAAATAAAAATAAATAAATAAATAAATGTAGTCCACAAATAACAGGGATATTCATTGCTCAGAGCAGGTTCTAGAAAAATTACTTCTGAAGAACATCAGATAATCGCCATATGCATTTTACGATGTTTTCAGTTCAGTATCTCAAAACTCGAGATTTTGGTATTTCACAATTTAAAAGTGGACCCATATATATATATATATATATATATATATATATATATATATATATATATATATATATGTATATACACACACACACACACACACACACACATATATATATATATATATATATATATATATATATTTATATATATACACACACACACACACACATATATATATATATATATATATATATATATAGACATATATATATACATATATATACATATATATATATATATATATATATATATATATATATATATATATATATATATATATATATATATATATATATCTAATCTATATCTATGTGTGTGTATATATATATATATATATATATATATATATATATATATATTTTTTTTTTTTTTTATATAGATATATATGTATCTATAGATATACGCACACATATAGGCTTACTATCACCTACATTAAGCCCACAAGGCTGATTCCTGTAATACCTAGAGAGACGGTCCAAAACTCTCATGGCGGAAAGTCCACAATCCTGAACTAATGAGTTGCCTCCCCTCCCCCAGGACTCATGTTAGTGATTTTTCCCCGAGTCCAGAGTGGTAGGGTTTTTCAGGACTTGGTATTTTATGATGTTTTAGAATTCCTGTGATATGAGATTTGAACCTTCTTTTTCACTATTATAGGACTTGGTATTGCTGGCTTTACATAGGTGACAGTAAACTATATATATATATATATATATATATATATATATATATATATATATATATATGTGTAGAGAGAGAGAGAGAGATATAGAAGATGATACATATATGGATTCATTTCAGAAGCCTGAAAGCCCAAAATCTTGAATTTCAAAAGACTGAGACCAAAATCTTGAAAGTTCAAAAGACTGAAAACTAAAACACTGAATCTCAGAATACTGAAAACACACAGGAAACTAATACTTACTTATTCCAGCAGATGTAGATACAGAAACAAATACAAGACAAACCATATTTCTTTTCTCCAAGTGTAAGCTGGGGGGAAAGCCCCCCTGCACCCTCACACCCCCTGCTACACTTCACTATACTAACATGATTTATGTTGTAGCACAGCAAGTTAGAAGGGAACATGACTAAGGTTACAACAGGCGGTCATGAAACACATAATGGTATGTTTGCCATTTTGTTCTGTGCAGTGCAATCTCGTAGTTGATATATTTAAGTAGCAGGGGATGCAGGGGGGTGCAGCCCCCTTGCATATACTTGGAGAAGTGGTAAATGGTTTATCTTTTATTTATTTCTGTATGTAGCTGTGCTGATATATAGTAAGTGTTGGTATCCTATGAGTTTTCAGTATTCTGAGATTCAGTATTTTTTGTTTTCAATCTTTTGAACTTTCAGGATTTTGGTCTCAGTCTTTTGAAATTCAAGATTTTCGGCTTTCAGCCTTCTGAAGTGAATTATAGATATATATATATATATATATATATATATATCTATATATATATATATATATATATATATATATATATATATATATATATATATATATATATATATATATATATACATATATACACACACATACATTTAAAGAGCATTCACAATGCTTTTGTTGCAAAGAATCTGTCCTGATCCTCAGTTAAACATATAGGGCCACATAAAACTCCTGAAAGCAATAGTCCCTAAATTCTTTTTCTGGACCAGAATAAATTCTTACTTCTACTCTACAAAAGGAATGAATACTATTAGGAATGAAATTCTTCAAGCCAAATTATAATACAGTCTTCCTATTGTGTCTGCCATTTCTGAGAAATCACACCCCACTCTTCAAATTTTCCCCAAACAAATCTGTAGATTTATAGCCTTCATCCAAAAAATGCCTAATCTCAAAAATATCTACATACAAAATGCCAACAAAATCAAAGTTAAAATAGTTAAAGGTTTATGCCCTTTCCAAACTGTTGTGTGATCTTGGAGATGGTTTATATAATTAGACAGGGGTGGAGGGTATAACCCCACAGAGCAGGTGCAGGGGGGTTGCCCACAGTAAAAGGATTGGCTCTGGGTGTAGTTAGATTTTGTCAATATTCACATATTTTAAGTTTAGACATTTTTAAGTTTTGATACTTCTGCTTTTGCATTTGTGGTGTTGGAAAAATGCAATTTAGTTTATTTTAAGTAGAACCATAAACATATATTTCATCATCTTGAAACAGAAAATATATCTCATCATCTTAAAACATAAAAAATATAATATTATATTATTTGGTAGAGTTAAATCAGTCTATTAATACATATTGCTAGCATTGAAATATATGTATTTAAAAAAAAAATCACTGAATATTTTATGAGGTATGTCTGAGATCTATTAGTGAAACAATATAAATAGTTACATAGTCAGATGGATCCCAAACTGGTTAGTTGGTAGACAGCAGTGGATTAAGGTGCATAATTCTCATTAAAACTATTTGCCTGTAATATCTGGTGTTCATAGGGATTGGTTCTGGGCCAATGTTGGTCAGCCTTGTTTTTTCTAGCATCTCAAGGAATATTAAATGTTGGGCACACAAATATGCAGATAATTGCAAAATTGCCTTTATAATACAAAAAAATGTCTGTTAATAAAGATCTTAATCCTTAGCTGCATCTCTTTGCAAGTGGGCTATAGATACTGAATTGAATTTCAGTTTGGATATGAGTAAGATCATGTATTTTTCGTAAAAAGTTCAAAGATTCTTTATTCATTTGACAAATTTACAACTTTTGGAAGACATTAAAGAATACAAACATCTGGGTATAAGTATTGTTTCAAACTTACCTTTTAACTATCATGTTAAGGTTTCTAGTACTAAATCAAATTAAATAAATGGGTTATTTGCTAAGAAATCTTGCAACAACAGATGAGAATATTTTGGTTATATAACATATTATTGTGTTTAATAACAAATTTTTTATATATACATAAACTCAATTAAAAATCTTACAGCAACAAAGCAGGGGCCACCTTTTAGTTGTCTGTGGTTTCTTACTCTCAACTGAAAATCTTAGAAGGCATTCAGAGGAAATTCACAAAGAGAATTTTATCAAGTAGCGACTTAGATTATAGGATCAGATGTAAGCTCTTGAAGCTGTTGTCTTTCGGTTATAAACATATTCAAGATAACTTAATATTGGCATATAACATATTTAATTACCCTGTCTTGCAGTTATTGTATAGGATAGAAGTTTTTTTAGCTGCACAAAGACAAATAAATATTACAACATGAAATTTGTGATAAAACTTGGAAGGTCTGGGGTTAAGAACTTATGTGTTACAGTCAAAATTACAAAATTATGGAATAATATTCCAGTTTGAATTAGACAGTCCAGAAGTCTGGAGATTTTTAAAATTAACTTAGACACATGGGTTGGTGATAAGGTTTTTGTATCATTTCTTGAGAAATAAGTGCTTCTTGAGGGCTTTGAGGCCTGAACACTGTGGGTAAACTTATGAACTGAACTTATGAACTTATATCACATATAAATAAATAAATACTAACAACCTTAGTCTTCTTTACATGCTTCAGTTATCCAATATGTAGATGGCTCCACTTTTATCTGTGCTGCATCATCCCTACAAGAGCTCCATATTATTACACAAGATTCATTTCTATCAGTAGTAAAATGGCTCACAAACTCCGAGTTAACTCTAAGCATCTCCTGTTCCATCCAACAAGATCCTCCTCTTTGAATTCCCCTTTCAATATCAAGTTCATGAACAAAATCACCATCACCCTGGCCCTGTTATTTACACTAAACATCTTGGAGAAGAAATTGACTGCAACATGAAATTTGACATCCACATCTCCCAAACCATACAAAGGTGCATAAAAAACTACGACTACTATATAGAAATAAACAATTCTTCACTAAGGAAACCAAGTCTATGACTGCATAAACACACCTCATATCTACCCTTCTGTATGCCTCCCCAATTCTCACAAACATCAGAAAGTCTGAAATAGCCAAACTAGACTCTTGCTACAATAAAATAGCGAGATTTCCACTGATTCTCCTTTCAGGTCTCATCATTGTCATCCTTGAAACAACTGAATTGGCTCCCAAACTCCTCCTCTGCAACCAACTTATTTTTGAACATAAAATCCTGCACCAATCAAAAAAAAAAACCCTGTTCTCCAAAATCTAATACTACCACACTCACATAACAGAACCCTCTGCTCAAGCTTAAATTACTTTTACTGGTAACAAAAGCTAATAACACAGCCAGTGAATCCCTTTTCTCTAACTACATAGCTAAACTATGGAACACAATATCCTCCAGTATAGTAACCCATCCTTCACTAACCCAATTCAAACAAACACTAAGATTCTATCTGACTAACACTTGGCTATGCTCTTGCACTACTCCACTGTAACTCTCCCATAACCATTGAACCTATTCAACTAAACACTCAAACTACTAACCTAAGTTTAACTCTTGGTTTCTCTCCATAGTGTTTGCATATTAACAAAACTAATTCTGCAGAATCAAATTGTTTACTATCTTAGATTAATACTTTTCACTATGTTAGGCATTTAAATCTAATAAGTATCTAATTAGTCTTGTTACATAACATCTATCGCTCAATGTCTACTACACAACTGACTTACTGTCAAAACCTGTGGCATTTTTAACTGTATTATAATTTGTATTTGTACTACTAATTGTATTATTCATTTGTACTAGTATTTGCATTTCTTTTTGTGAATGGGAACTTTTCTCCCCGCGACTCCACTGAAAAAGGACCTGTGTCCAGTCAGACTTTCCCGGTTAACAAATGTAAAATAAATAAATAAATATGATTTGTAAGTCCATGAAAATACAAAGCCATCAAATTAGTTACCATATTTGCTTTTAATGCAAGAGTGATGGATTCATGTTGCTGTTGGATCTATCTACCTATCTTTCTATCTACTTATTTATATGGATCCCTAACAACAGAGCAAATGGTCATTTGAGCGAACATTATAAGATCAACTCTGGAAACTCAAAATCCAAGAGCTTTAAAGGAATGGAACAAATACAACACCTGTTTTTTGGAGGGGTGCCCCCATACCCCCTGGTAATTATACTCCAAGATCACACCACAGTTGGAAAAGAGAAAACGTTCAGTCATCTGTGAATTTGATCTAATAACAGGGACATTATATATATATATATATATATATATATATATATATATATATATATATATATATATATATACACACACACACACACACACACACACACACACACACACACACACACATATATAGAAAGAGAGAGAAAGAAAGTTCTAACTTCTAACAGGAGATGTATTATTTTTGCTGCTGGAAATTTCAAGGTAGTTAGCTAGATGAGTAGATGGCTGTGTGTGTGTGTGTGTGTGTGTGTGTGTGTGTGTGTGTGTGTGTGTGTGTGTGTGTGTGTGTGTGTGTGTGTCTGTGTGTGTGTGTGTGTGTATGTGTACATATGTGTATGTGGATTCCTATCAGATTATCAAACATCTGGAAATTCGAAATTCATATGGTCAAGACCATATGATCAAATTTTTGAATGTTTGAATGTTTTTAATGGAGATTGCCGGACAGTGTGGATCAGGAAATGTACCATTTTCCTCACTGTATTGTGATGTCAGAGTTGGTATATTTAATGATCAGGGGGTGTGGGGGAGCAGCCACCCATGTGGGGGTGCAGGAGGGCTTGTCCCCTTGCAAAAACAAAGGAAAGTATATTTTTTTATTTATTTTTTTTAATGGTCAAACTTCTGAAAATTCGATCATATGGTCTTAATCATATGAATTTTGAATTTCCAGACATTTGATAATCTAATATGGATCCATATGTATGGAAGTAAATATTGTGGGAAGAAATAGCCAGGGAATTGTTATGGCTAGGCTTGTACAGGCCCTAGGGTCGATAGCCTAGTACCAACCTATGAACCTATACATATATATATATATATATATATATATATATATATATATACACACACACACACATGCATACATATATAAATATATATAGATATATATATACATACATATATATATATATATATATAGAGAGAGAGAGAGAGAGAGAGAGAGATCATAAGCTCTTAATAGACACTGGAGACAGAAATATGTCAAAACACAGGCCAATTTTCTTTCCCCAGTAATTTCCACAAGTTATTTACAATATCTACATTATTTTCTATGTATGTTTGAGTTCTCAGTAGCATCTCCATCATACAGGCTGAGTCCCACAAGTCCCTCCTGCAGCATACTGTCAGACAAAGATCACAGTTGCTGGTCTTGTCTTGCCTTCTTTGCAGCTCCACCAGACATAAAACAATTTTCAGCTGAAATTGCTTCAGCCCATGTCCATGATAAGTATGACCTGGACTACCACCTCTAAAAGCTATGAATCTTCGGTCAGGGCCTTTGCTCTTCTGACTGAGGAATCAACTTCCTGTCATTGTGCTTCCACACTGCATTTTTATACAGACTTAATTGGTAATCATTATTCTACTTCACAATAATGCTCTGGCTAGTTTTTGTGACAATGCAACAAAATAAGTTGCATCTAAAGGCTCATTCCACCATTTTACACAAAATATATCAGAACTAACCTCCAGCACAAACCTATTAGTTTTAGACTCCTCCTCATTTGTAAGAACTAAATACACAGTCAGTATTCTTCTCAGGTAGCCCTGGCCTATGAATAACAGTATAATGAAAAGGTTATAGTGATAGTGTTCTGCATATAATTTTCAAATTGGCATCCTGTTGTTATGCAGCCATTCAAACAGTGAATGATCAGTCACCAGGTTAAAGTGTACACCCAACAGGTAATACTGTAATGACCAAATGCCTGCTACACAAACTCCTTTATTTTAGTCGAGTTGCTCTTTTTTGGCATTGAGTAATTTCTAGCTCATATAGCACACTCATATTCTACTACACTACTGCTTTCAGACTTACCTGTAATGCATATGCATACAAAATAAATTCCATAGTAAAATCTGGGTTCACTAGCCCTGGTTCAGTACATAATACACATTTTACCTCATCAAATGCTATATCTTACCTTAAAGAACTTTCCTAAGGGCTTCTGCTTCTGTGAAACCTATCAAAGGACAGTCGGTGGTTAGGAAATTAGGAAAAGGTTTTCTGTAGTACACAGCCAATCCAAGGAAAGCCTTCACCTGTCTTTTAGGAGCCCACTTCCCATAAGGTATCCCAAATAATTGGCTGCCATCATGTCCAACTTACTTTTTTTTTAACATGCACACTCATGTCTGCTAATTTTATTGATTCTAACACAGCCTGTTTACTTAGTAAGTGAGACTCCCAGTCCTTTAAATGGTTGACCACATCTTCTAGGTATGCAGCAGTGTAACAAATAGATATTCAGCATTTTATCCATCAGTCTCTGAAAGGTGGCTGCAGCTCCATGTAAGCAAATGGTAGCAATATATTGAAATAAACCTTCATATATTCAGGAGACTGTTACTCTAAGATGATCACTTTCTGAAGTTATTAGAGAATAACCTCTTAAATGTATCTACAGTCAGCATTTCCAGAATTTTACATATAATGTTTATTAGGTTCTAGCTACAATTGTAGAATATGCTTTAAATTCAACATTTGTGATCCTATAAGTCTGTCCATACTAAATGTCCACCTGGAACACTTAAAGGACCAAAGCTGCAACCTAGTCCTTGTTAACATTTGTCATTTCAGTGTTTAATGATCATGTGCCTCAGTGAGTTAAATATACATATATGTTTTCAGTGCCTCTCTGTTAGATGTGATGAAAAAAACTAGCCTATTCAACCTAGAGGCAGTTCTCTCTAGCTGTGTACTGTTCAAAAGATACTAGGAAAGCCCATATGTAATGGGATTAGAAAATTTCCAGTAAAGTGGATGACTGGTTCATTAAGGTGGAAGTCTGCTGTAGGAGGCTGAGCAGATGCCAGTCAGTTATTTCTAGAATGCTGACAAGGTGTTAATCAGATACTAAACATCTTTGATGAATGAATGCTGTGGGAGTCATTTAAGGGTTTACCACAGTCTCATTTTTCTTCCCAGTTTTCTCTCAAACAGTTCATCAGTCACAGTTCAAATACAGCCATTGATCGCATCACAAAACCACTATATTGAACATAATTAATGATGTGCAACACTGTGGAGGTTATTCTGTAAGAAGTTAGTAATTTGACACACTGTTAGTCTAATTCTGCTGGGATTATTACCAGACAGATCTTGCAGCATGGGAAATTCACAGTACATAAAAAGACTGCAGCTTTTGTGGCTGAAAACACGAATGTAGCAAAAGAATAAATGTTGACACCAGTATTTGTTATTTTATGGTGATTTTTTTGCAAACTGAACAAATAAAAGAAATATGCTTATTTTATTTTTCAAAACAATACTCAGCAAAGTAAATTAGAAGCACTACCTATGGCAAGTGCAGTTTAACTCAAAAGCACTGTTTATAAATTGATGCAATATTCCCTTTGCAAAACGGTTCTGACAAATTCAATTCAATCAAAATGGAATAGTCCCTTCACATTCTTGGTTTAACAAGTTCAGTGTAATTCAGATACACTGTTGCCTTATGCAAAGGGTGTAGCAAAATAGCTGGCTAATAACATAACAACCAACATGTTCAGAAACAACAAAGGCAGACCTACGTCCAAGTAGCTTCTTTTTATATTTACATGCAGGACAGAGCAAACTTAATCACCCTGTCCTTGTACTTTTACACAGGCAGGGATAATTCCAATTGACTTGTTCTATAAAGGGTAACAATTCCTCTCTCTCACAGCAACACTTTATAGATTGCCTTCCTTCCAGCGCACATACTTTCTTGCAGATTCCACTGAAGGATCCTCATAAGGACACACACACACACACACATACACACACACACACACACACACACACACACACACACACACACACACACACACACACACATACACAATGAGGATGTGCTCATTAGAGCTGTACAATGTTCAGAAGGTTATGTTCTCACTGTTGAAGTTACCAAAACACTACAAGAACTTGTAGGAACTTAGCAAACACATTGTTTTCTGACCCCCTGCTGATGATAATATAATATGACGGCTGTGAGCAGACAAAGAACTGCTGTACTTTAACCTGTGGAGATGCTGATAGTGTGCATTCTTTCTGTAGGTTTAGTGGCTAGTGACTTGTTATAGTATCCTTGTGATGATCACAAGTGCATGATTTGCTTGTTGTACCACCGCCATACTATTAAAGTGTATAACTATTCACAACACTATGCACGGTAGAGCACAGTAATGCTATACCATGCATTCCCAGTTCTCTACTAACCCAGACACACCTTAACTCCTTTCAGAAATAAGTGCAGTGATCACTGATAGTGATACAGTCAAATGTATATCTACTGCAGTCTAACTTACAAGAGACCCTTTTATAGAATGTTTTACATGCTAGGACAGTCCACCACATATATACATTGCCTGCCTCAACTAAATTTTTAATGAGTAAGTGCATATATTTAATGCGCATGTGATTTCGGATCTTTTCTATCTTCCTAATGAATGTGTCTTAGCTGCACCAGGTGCATCTTTTCCTGTTCCCTTGGAGAAAGTTAAATTGGATATACTTGCAAGTAGTGCAGCTTGGTGAAGATAGCCAACTGCATTATTAAACAATAGCATACACATTTCCAGTCAATAAATGCAGACTGCACATCTGAAAACACACAGAGTTCAGTATGTTTGTCACAGAGAGTTTGATAGTTAAAGAAAGGCAAAAAAATACAGGCTGGAATATTACTTCAACTCATGTAGCCCCAAAAATAATAATGCATAGGTAGGCTACAACCTGATATTGTAAATGTTTGAAAAAGCTGTAACCTTTGATGGACGGATAATGTAAACAATCAAGTTTTATATAGGAGGGTGGCATCTTATAAAGATTAATGACAAGAAGAAAGAGCAAAAACAGAGCTGATAATGTAATGAGATAAACATCACAAAAGATGCCATAAAAATAAATAAAAATATTTGGCTGATATGTTTCACAGCACCTGGCACAGATATGGCAAGGATGATTTACAGACCCAGCAATGGGTGCAAGAAATGTACAAGATTAAATCTGGAAACACAAGCAAGTAAGAGCTAAAAATGATGATTAAGTTCCTGTTCATTTTATATTTGCATTGCATAAAGCTAGGTTGATGATGTAACTTGTCAGAGGTGGCTTTCAAAACAGACTGTGAACAAAATAAGGTTATAGGAAATTAGCTTAGCATATAGCAGTGAGGGCTAGTTACTGCCTTGTGGTCCTCTAGTATAGTTTAATCATGCAGACAACAGGTAAGAGTTATATTCTGAATTAAATGTAGGTCAGGTTTTCGCAGACATAGAAATCAGTGCAGGACAGAAAGATCCACACGTCAAAAGCTGATAGAGTAGATTATAGTAAAAACTATTCTTCCTTAAACATTCTAGCACAAAGAAATAGTAAATGAAAAAGACTCAAAAAAGAAAATTTTGTGATGTAATCGATAAGATATTCCTGAGAGCCATTTTAAAAGCATTTAACAAAAATATGCAGAGAATTATTACCATAATAAATATTTTCCTCCACTACATGCTGTTTTGGAAGTCGTATGAGATTTATCTGATCATTAATAAACATGTTTTTTAAAGCTCTAAAAAGTCACACATTATAAGGTACACAACTCATTCTAATTGTCAAAAAATCACATTCTGCAGGCAAAGGTAACATCTCACACTGAAACATTACATTTAGAAACATAAAATCATAATATTACTGGGTATGCATTATAAGCATTCCTAACCTTGATTTGACTCCATTTTGCATTTTCTACGTATTAAATGTAGGTTGCTTGCAGACTTATCTGTCCAGAGACATTAGTGAGGCTGCACAGGTGGGCAGGGTGGAGGTTGGGAGGTTAAGCCATGAACTATATAGAATAAACAGTGTAGAGATTATTTGGGAAGGGTTAATTTATCAGGGAAAGTGAAAGGAGTAATGAGTAGTAGGATTTATACTTCCAAGTTAAGTGTAACTTGGCCTTTATGATTTGAAGTTTATTAGCTGTCCTGCATTATGGGGTGAAAAAAGGAGTCATGTAGATACCCCTCTTCTTTTCCCCATTTTTGACGGTTGGCTAATAAAGAAGTGAGTGGTGGTACGCTGCTTCAGGTATATTTTGCTTGGTTTTGAATGAGCAGTGGGATTTAACAATGCGTGTATTTTTGGTTTATAAGTTGAGCATTCTACATGCTGCCAACAAAATGTCATTCTTTTATTGGATAGTTGATGAATGTACTTATTTATGTTTAACTGTTGCAATGTAATTTTGGTGTATAATTTAATACAAATAGTCTCAATGGCAATTTCGGTGTTGTTTTTGTGTTTCTTGGGTCTTTGGACAGCAAACATCCTTGGTGAGGAAAAGGTATGAATAAAAATGTCCAAAAAGGTTTGGGAACAATATCAACAGGCTCTCAGAGTTGAATAGGTGCTAATCATAAATATCACATTCATACTTATCAAAAGAGAAACAATTTTATAAGGGATTAATGCACCTATGCATCCCTACCCCACACCATTACTTCTTAAATATTTTCAGTATGAGGTTGCATGGCCTTTTAGAAAACATTTCCCTAGCCCCCATCAGGGATAGCCTTTGAAAGTCTGGGGAGGGTAAATGGTAGTGGCAATTTATGACTGAATTGGTCAAGCATATACTAACACCAAAAATGCTGTATCAGAGTTCCCCCCCCCCCCCAAACACATACACACACACTTCAGTGAGGTGCAGTAACCTCTGAGTTAGAAAATAAAAGCAGTGGAGCTAGGGGTCCTGAAGCCTCCTGCAGAAATTATTTAAAGGTGAACAACAACTTTTGGAATTCAGTGTTATTTTCTGGAATCACAATGTAATTTTGTAACTGTGAGGACACGGCACACAATATTGGATCTTACACTTCCAACAGAGAATCTTCCCAGGACAAGCTCAAGAAAAATCAACAATAAGCCCCCAGTGATAAGAATTCTGACTTCAATTTTCTAAGTCATCACCATTAACCACTAAGAGATTTAATCAGAGGCTGTTCTATGTATTTTGAGCCTCAAAGAATAGCTTTAACATAATCTCATTTTCAAAAGCTTCAGATAGAAATAGCACTGGATCACAACAGCTACAAGATAACTGGCACCACTGCCAAGAATGCAATGATTTCACAATTAATCATTCCCTACATTCCTTGCAAGAAAAATATCCCAGATCACAAAATATAACTAACCCAAATGGTTACATATTTTTATAATAGTACAAGATCTCTGCATGCAGAAAAAGAAACAGTGAGTAAGGCTGCCTTTATTCTGAAATGTTCATCACAGATGTTAATAAAACTTTAAAAATTAGCAAAATTACATTAATATAGTATGATACCCTCGAAGCAGTTTCCTTTTCCTCATGCTAACATGAAACTATCTGATAACATTGATTCCTTTTCAGTATTCTGACAACATTCTTATTCATTTAATGGTTGTGATCTCACAGCTAGCTATACGAGTGTGTTTGTAGTCCTAGTCATTGATTTAACCTTGAAGTTAATTTCTAAATTATTTCAAAACCATTCAGTAGCTCAAAATCTAAGATCAAGTTGTCATGGGTAAGCAAACTTAAGGCATAATGCAGTGCCTTGCAACAAAAGAACTGCCACAATTACCGAAAAAAGAAAGAGCCCTTCCTTTCTCAAGATACATGCAATGTTTCTTATCTTGAAGCTACAGCAGCTATCTGCAAGCTCCATATGTGAGGGAAAAAAGTCCTTATGAAAAAAAGACTTGTGTGTCCATATATTTAGGTAATAACATTTATTCCAACAGCTTTTTTTCTTTTCTTTTTTCTTTGGTGCTTGTTTTAATTAAGTAGATAAGTAGCCTGATTTTGAATAATGGATTCCAATTTTAGTTGTGCTTTCTTGTAAGTACACTGAATGCATTCAGATAGGCTAAAGAAAAAGCCCTGCCTTTAAAAGTGATGAAGAAGGCAAGTGAAACATATTTTTATTACTCAGTATTCAATTACTAACATATTTTAAATAATGCATTTAGTGTTGCATTATTGTTATATCATAGTATACAGTTGTCTTGGTAATTCCTAAACTGTTTGTCCTGTATTAATTAGTGTACATACCTGCAAAAACTGATACAGACAAGTCAATTCAGGAAAGGGAAGGCAAGCTCCCTCTAACATGTATAATTCATTTAGATTTCTTTCACATTAAGGATGACTATCTTTATACCCTCACAACTTACAGTTTTTGGTATGACACTCCGCTACCTTTTTGACTCATCACAACTGCATATTTTGTTAGCAGAGAGATGACTAACTCTGCAGTATACAACTACCAAGCTATATTTTCAGAATAATTTGCCTCCCAAAAGTTTGTTAACTTTGAGTCAACTATATATCTCAGCTCCTTATTCCCGAGATCTTTCAAATGACAGATATGTGTGTCATCACTGCACAGCAAGCTAGTTGATAACAACTGAAAGTGAACTGAAAGTTCCTGAACTCCTCCATTATCCTCAGGCTATGCTCATAAAAGCTAGATGAACTATTAGGAGGAGCACCTTATTCAGAAGCCTATATGCAAATTTGATCTCAAGATGTATGGCCTCCCATGAACTAAAGCTTCTCTTTCATAGATTTTTGGCCAAATTGTCTGGCAAATGATTTTCTTATGCTGCTGTGCTGTTTCTGTTCACCTGACCTTTATTGCTTTCACAGTGAGATTCAAGCAGTTTTTCTTGTATCTTAATTGATATGATATAATGATATTTAAACATATGAATAAACACTTTCTAATGTTTATAGGTTCATAGGTTCATAGGTTGGTACTGGGCTATCTGCCTGAAGGCATATATTAGCCCAACCACATTGTGCAGTATTCATCGCCCCTTTAGTAGTTCCCTAGACCCTTGTACTAGCAGCTAGTACCCTCGGCCCCTATCTAGTAGTGCTGTTGGTGTGATCCCCGGTGTGAACTTTCTGTTACCCATCCACTCATCAAGGTTGCTCTTGAAGAGTGATAGTGAAGGACGCTGTTTTATATTTTCTATGTTAGATGTATCAGCATGCAGATTTATTTGCTACCTTTGCCAATTGTGTTTTAAATATGGTTTATCACTGATTAATAGCGTATATGAGTTTAAAATCATCTGTTTTGCTAAAAATTCACTGAAATTGAAACACAAAACTGATTACCTAAAATTCTGGTTGCATAAAGGTCTTGTCCCAGTCAGGATTGACTAGACTTGGAAAATGACAAAAGTGAGCAGCCAGCAAACAAGCTTTTCTCTCTCAGAATCTGCTGAAAAGGGTCTTCTGCCCCAGCACCCTTTACTGGTAAACAAATACAAACTAAATGAATAAGTAAATAAATCCATCGAATTACTTAAATAATTGCTTAAAAATTCTCTATAGTTATTTATAATTTGTTTGATTGCTGACTTGGAGGTGCAATCAGAGAGAGCCCATTTACATTGGAGCTTTGGTAAGAATACATCCAAATATGGAGGTTTGGTAGGAATACATCCAAATATACAATATTTACCACTTATTTCGAATATGTATATCATATTCAGAGAATTTCTAAAGATATCAGCATGAATGTACTCAGAAATATACAAGGGTCATTATAATAATGAGGAAAACAGATACATATATCAAACAACTAGTAAAAAGTAGTTGACAAATTTCATACGTAATATCCAAATATTGAAAATTCTAACTATCTTCTGATACAACATTAATTATATATGTGCTAAGGAAAAAAGAAAATGTACAGGTCCTGCTTTGCGGTGACATCCTGCTTTAATCATCTCTTTTAAACTATTTTGGTTATAATCTTCTTCTACCCATTTCACACATTATCTGTTATCTTCTAGATGTACAATGAACTATACTGTACAATAATGTACTTTTATTATGCTGCTTTGTTCTTCATATAACTATATTGTATTAATTAAATTTAATCTGGTCCTATAGGCTGTCTCACTGGATGCGGTCTGTGCTAAATGTGCATATGTTGAGATGCAACTTATATTATCATGTACATGTTAATTCTTCATTTCTTTATTCGGGTGCTTAAATTAGTGGAATAAGCTCACCCCAGTAGCATTAACGTATTAACTTGGTTATCAATTTATATATATATATATATATATATATATATATATATATATATATATATATATATATATACATATGAGATTGTAATGAATAATCAACCATGAGTTTGATTGAAACACAAAATAGTGAACAAACTCACTGGTGATTACCATTAATCGTCATTAAAAGCATCACAAAAAGTAATGACAAATGGAAACCAAGAGGTCATATTTGCGATTATAAAAAGAAAAACAAAAATAAAAAACAGCTTTTTACATAAGGGGTGCCACCTTCAACACCCCCTACCCCGACAAGGAGACTCTTTACCCACACTCCCAAGAAATTAAATATACTAACTCCAAGGTCACACAAACTTAAAAAAAGAGCAAAAACCCTTGAATTAGGTACCAAACAATAAATGAGTTTCCACTGTTACATAATTCGACAAACTGTGCCAGTGACACAAAACGCCACCATTTCACCACACAGTAAAATACATGCAGTAATAAAATGCACACAGTGATAACTCCTGTAGGCAGCACTTGCATATATATGTATGTGTGTGTGTGTGTGTGTGTGTGTGTGTGTGTGTGTGTGTGTGTATATATATATGTGTATATATATATATATATATATATATATATATATATATATATATATATATATATATATATATATATACATATATATATATATATCTATGGGTCTACTGTAAAAGACCGAAAATCCACTTGTTCGAAAATGAACAGTGAATCCTCGGTTACACAAAAGTGCACTTCCGCAAAGCATGGTTCAACGAACCATTGAGGGAAACTGAAATGCTGTGGCACACTACAATGAGGAATAGGGAATTTACCTGTTCCCCACTGTAGTGCAATCTCGGAGTTGGTATATTTAAGTAGGGGGATATAGGGGGAGAAGCCCCCCCCACTCAATGTAATGTTAGTATTTTCTGTTTTTTTTTTATCTTTTTATCGATTAGTTGAACCGAGTTTCGCAAAAATTGCACTTTCGAATAAGTGCGCTTTCGCACAACTAAGTGGTCTACTGCTCTTTTCTGAATAAGTGGTATTCGATTAAAAACAGTAGACCCATTTTATATATATATATATATATATATATATATATATATATATATATATATATAAAGAGAGATAGAGATATATATAGATATACAGTGGATATAAAAAGTGTACACACCCCTGTTAAAATGCCAAGTTTTTGTGATATAAAAAAAATTAGACCACAAAACTTGTCCCACCTTTAATGTGACTGTAACCTGTACAATTCAATTGAAAAACAAACAAATCTGTTAGGGGAAAAAAATATAAAAAATAAAAAAACGTACAATAAGCTAGTTGCATAAGTGTGAACACCCTTAAACTAATACTTTGTGGAAGCACCTTTTGATTTAATTACATCATTCAGTCTTCTTGAGTACACACCTGCCATCAATTAAAGAGACACTGATTAACACCAAATAAAGTTCAGCTGTCCTAGTAGGATTTTCCTAACATTTACTCAGTTGCCTGCTACAGCAAAAGCCATGATTTGCAGAGAGCTTACAAAGCATCAAAGAGATATCATTGTTAAAACGTATCAGTCAGGGGAAGGGTACAAAAAATTTCCACAGCATTGAATATACAATGGAACACAGTGAAGACAGTCATCAAAAAGTGGAAAAAGTATGGGCAGCAGTGACGTTGCAAAGAACTGGATGTCCCTCAAAAATTGATGAAAAGACATGATGAAAACTGGTCAGGGAGGCTGCCAAGAGACATACAGCAACACTGAAGGAGCTGCAGGACTTTCTGGCAAGTACTACTGGTGTACTTCATGTGACAACAATCTCCCATATTCTCCATATGTCAGGACTGTGAGGTAGGGTTGCAAGACGGAAGCATTTTCTTACACAGAAAAACATTCAGGCCCAGCTAAAAATTGCAAAACAATACATCAAGTCTCCCAAAAGCATGTGGGAAAATGTGTTGTAGTCTGATGAGACCAAGGTTGAACTTTCTGGCCACAAATCCAAAAGATACGTTTGGCACAAAAACAACACTTCACGAAAAGAATATCATCCCCACGGTGAAGCATGGTTGTGGCAGTATCATGTTTTGGGGTTGGTTTTCTTCAGCTGGAACTAGGGCTTTAGTCAAGGTGGAGGGAATTATGAACAGTTCCAAATACCATTCACTTTTGGCCCAAAACCTTCAGGCGTCTGCTATAAAGCTGAAGATGAAGAGGAATTTCACTGTTCAACATGACAATGACCCCATTTTGAAATTATTTCTTGTGGTCTCATTTTTTTATATCACAAAGATCTGGAAATTTAACAGGGGTGTGTACACTTTTAATATCCACTGTAGATATATAAAATAATCAAACAAATAAATAATTAAAGAGTAAGCAGCAGATCATCCATAAAAAAACAAGTATTATACCTGTAGCGGTTACCCCATAATTTTCTGCATCACTGAAATGAGTGCATGATGTAATCACTTAATATGCTAAGCATGACCTACCCAATTTGCTTCTCTGCAATCTTTGCCAGAATATGATTTTTTACACTGTAATTCTCTTCACAGCCTCCTATATTTATGTATGCTTGATAAAAGGCTGTATATGAAAGGCTGTTTATTTTTGTGGGTTCTTCTGCTGCGTATCTGCCCCCATATAGCCATTCCAATGATCTATTGTTTACCCTGGCAGTGCTGTGTGACTCATTTGTTTTTTGAATAAGAACCAGGTGAACCGCGTATCTGCCCCCATATAGCCATTCCAATGATCTATTGTTTACCCTGGCAGTGCTGTGTGACTCATTTGTTTTTTGAATAAGAACCAGGTGAACCAGGAATAGGACCATCATATGCATCAACAGATGGTATTCGTCACCCTAGCCCCACCAGTTTCCCTGTGGATTTCTACAGTGTCCAAGGTGGACAGTGTGCAATGGTCTTAGTGATGTATGCACCTGCCTCCATGGGCACATAATCAATTGACTCTACCCTCCTTGTAGACAATTCCTCTGCATGACCTCCAATCTCTATGACTGACTGTATGCACTGGCATGCACTTCCCAAAACCTGCTTCCAGAGGGAGGTACGTGGGCCTTGTCCTCTCCTTCCTTGCTTATCCCATCTATTCCCACCAGTACTGAGAATACTACTCAAACCATAATCTAATGAGTTGCAGACAAAGATCCATCCCTCTCTGGCACAAAGCTAGATGTGGCATCTTACAAAAACTGCACAGACTGCAAAATATTAGCAATTCAAAAAGAATCAACAGCAGGTGATATGTGCAAATGAACACGTATGCAGCCAAGCAGTACCAGGTGAAGATAACACTGGATTCTGAAAGACAAAGGTGCAAGGAAAGCAAATGAAGACGTATGCAGCCAAGCAGTACCAGGTGAAGATAACACTGGATTCTGAAAGACAAAGGTGCAAGGAAAGCAAATGAAGACGTATGCAGCCAAGCAGTACCAGCTGAAGATAACACTGGATTCTGAAAGACAAAGGTGCAAGGAAAGCAAATGAAGATGTATGCAGCCAAGCAGTACCAGGTGAAGATAACACTGGATTCTGAAAGACAAAGGTGCAAGGAAAGCAAATGAAGACGTATGCAGCCAAGCAGTACCAGGTGAAGATAACACTGGATTCTGAAAGACAAAGGTGCAAGGAAAGCAAATGAAGACGTATGCAGCCAAGCAGTACCAGGTGAAGATAACACTGGATTCTGAAAGACAAAGGTGCAAGGAAAAAGTATCTGCTTACTTTGTATCAGTTCTTCTGTGATAGAGGACTCTGCATATCTTATACTAAGAATACTACTCTTCTTGGTGACTCCACTGTTACTCAAATAGGTGACACCATCTGCTTAGCCACCTGCAATAATATGACCGGCCAGGCCTGTGATGACCGTTCTGCTGTGAAAAGCTCTCAGATATGGAAGCTCTGATAAGTACCAATTGACAGTATGCTGGTTTTGGCCATGTGTGACCTCTGTCCACTGCACATGGCTATGCAGAGTCAGAGTGGAAGCACCATATCACTAGCGATTAAAGTCCTCCTATTACTGGACATAATTGAATCTAGAGTATCACAACACTATATAGATGATACAATAGAATGAACAGTTAGTTTTCTCTTCCATCATGGAGAAGTTCCTGACTGTTATATATCATGAGGCTAGAAACCACATAATGCTTCCATCAGTACCATGCAGCCATGGAATAACACAATGAGGTAATGCACCTTCTATATTTCTTAAGAAATCAGTTGCATCCAGCTGGCTATAATATCATCTGGTAATGGTAGCCAGGTGAGAACAGCAGAAAAAAGTACCATTTAATCCATCATCAGGCCGTGTGCTCAGGAAATAGTAAATTTTTCACATCACAGCTTGACTCCCTAGCACCCTACATAATTCCTGATATTGGACCTGCATCTTGAGATACAGATTCATAATTATGGGCATTCCAGAAAGCCATCTTTTAGGTGAATACATGTCAAAGTACAAATGTCGGCATCATGAAACTATACCCCAAACATGTACTTTAACACACATAACTAACAGTAACATCACGTTATATATTTCAGGGGACAGTGAACTTTTCCTAGAGATCTGGCCTGCAAACACAAACACAGGCTACAGTAAAGAAAATAACTGATCAAGAATGTTAAATGTACTTGTGAAGCAGTATGCCCAGTGCAAAATAAGCAATTTATTAAAAGGCCAGTAAAAACTTATCACTTTAACTGAATCACCGAATTTTCATTTCAAGACTTCTTCAGATAAAATTCCACAAAAAATATTGCATTTATATATCAAAAACTGGGTCTGCTTTGATTCACTGAACCTCATTTCAATGAATTTCAAAACACTCACACCAAATCGCTGAAACCTCTAATCACTGAAAACTCATTTTACTAAATCACATTTCACTGAATGTAAGTACTGTTGGGCAGATAAAACGTATATGCCATTTTCCCCACTGTAGTGCAATCCTGGAATTAGTATATATACTTAGGGGGTTGTGGGGTGCACAACCCCCCACAATGGGGGTGGTAGGGGTTGACACCCCCACCTACTTTTGGTTTTATATTGTTAGCTTTCAGTGAAATGAGATTCACAAATATAAAAGCTAAGTAGGTGGAGGGCTAGGCCCCCCACACCCTCCAATGTGGTGGGGCTGTACCCCCAACACCTCCCCCTAACTATATATACTAACTCCAGGATTGCACTGCAGTGCGGAAAAGGGCATATATGTTTTATTTGCCCAGCAGTACTTAGATTCAGTGAAATGTGATTCTGTGAAATGAGTTTTCAGTAATTTTAGCTTTCAGCGATTTTTTGAGGGTGAATTGAAATTCAGTGAAATGAGTTTTCAGTGAATCAAAGTAGACTCCAAAAACTCCACCTATCAATTATACACCATCCAATAATAGTCAAACACTCATTAAAACAAGTTCCAAATTTAAACAAAAACAGTGATTCAGTTAAAGCGTTAAGTTTTTTGCTGGCCTTTTAATAAATTGCTTATTTTGTACTGGACATACTGCTTCACAAGTGCTTTTGGATTTTACTGGTTTCCCTTTTGGGTTGCAGTTGCTTCTTGTTTTTGTGTTTTTTGATCAAGAATGTGGGTGAACAAGTGTAAGGGTTCCCAAATCCCTGCTTCTGGTGTCCTTACATATACCAGGGTGCTCTGTAATATACACATGAGGAAAGATTCCCAGATGGTCAATCTATATAAATCCTTCACAATATGATAATGCCAAAGAATAATTGCCTTCTTCTCTAGACTGCAGAATGCCTGCCCCACAACCTCATATAACTGAACGGGAACAGCAGCAGAGCACATCACTTTATGGCAACAAAGAAAACTGAGGAGAAAGAACAACAATGCATTAAGGTGACCAGCCAGGCAATGTTAACAGCTCTGATGTGAATTCCTCTCTGACTTGGAAGTTCTGGTATGTAGAAACTGAACAACATTAGTTCTGGCTGTGTGTGACCTCTGTCCACTGCACATAATTTTACAGACGCAGAGTGGAAGCACCATAGAAGTAGAGAATAAAAGTGTCTGGCAGTTGGTGCAGAGGTTAAGGATGTGAGCTATGATGCATGGTTTGATCCCCTCAGCAGCCTCCTATATTATCTTTTCCAAATTACTTAATCAAAAGGTGCTTGCAGAAAAACCCGGGAATCTGAGCTTGGCTTCTTGGTAGTCCCCTCAAAAGCAAGCCTAGTAGCTACCCATGAACTACTTCTGAGAAAAAGACACTACCTATGAATAAATGATGCAGCAAAGGTCTGGAATAAAACAATTTGCAGTGACCTACTATGACAGGCAACTAGTAGATATACAAAACATGATGCCCACACAGGTAATATTGCCTTGACAGTACCAATCCAGGCATGTTGATATGCATAGTCCTGAACACCTGCAGCATTACACAGCACTGAAATTTTCAAAAAAAGTATATTGTATATTATGCACAATAATCATGTTCTGCACAGCCTTCATGAGGCACACAGGACAGGGAGCTATAGATACACAAAGACAGAATCAATAGGATAGCACAACACATGCACCTGACTACATCTGTTGAGATGTAACACTTGAAAATTGATAGAAGCCACTGTCACTGTTGGAGTTATATGCATACATCTCCTTCATCGGCTATAGCTGATTGTATATATTTATTTATTTATTCATTTATTTGCTTTATCTCTCATGGTCAAGGTTATGGGCAAAAGATGATGCAAAAATATTTTTATAGTGTAGTCTTTACCTTAAAAAGTCCAGGGCATGTATGTACAAGCAAGGACTGGGCTATGTCATGATGAGCATGTGCAGGAGATGTAATCTGCCATTCTTGCGATGCAATTCTCATTGCATGTTTACTCAACACTGACATGATGCTGGCCATCATTCGTTAAAATCTTCCAGGAAGGTCAGTGTGGCATCTCTTAGCTACTCCATGCATAGTGTTAAGCCTTCATGACAGACCATGCAATGTCTTAGTAATCTTGACATAAGAAGAAGGCTGGAGCCATTCACTGGAAATGTTATCTTGGCAGCCATTTTATAACAAATAGCCGGAGTCATTCTTTGTTTTAGGATGCTTGTTTCTAGGCCTGGCAATCAAGTATGTGAGATAATGAAGATCAGAGGATCAGGTGATCAGCTTTTTTTCACATTTCAGACATAAGTATTAATATGTTTTCCAACCTGTACATCCTGGTGTATATTAACATAATAATGTTCCATTTCCACATTTTCACATGCTCTGCTACATTTTCTGTTTTAACAGTTTCCACCTATTGGCCATTATAAATAGATCACAACACTCATTTATTTACCACATTATTAATTTTGAATATTGGACAGCAACTACTACTGTTAATGAAATTTCTTATCTCCAAACATTTGTAGTGGAAGCAGTTTAATACATCTATGACCCTTTGTTTGAATTGTTATTTTTTAATCTACCTATGAATCCTGCTAAATTAGTTTTGTCATCCAACTGCATTTTCAATTTTCATGAATCATTTTCTTAATTCTGTACAGAATTCATTCAGTGATGATGCCAGGCGACTGACCATTCATCACTTACTATTGTTTTTGTTATTAATTATGTACTTGATTTAAAACATTACCAGGCTCTATTCTGTATTTCTGATATCCTCATTGATGATATAATTTAAGGGTCTTTGTTATATAATGCATTACATGAAGGATATCTATGCCCTTTACTAGAGTTGAGGTCATGGAAACTCATATCCTCTCCCTTGTCTGTAAATGGGGGTCTATGTTTAACTGTCAAATAACATTTACATCAAACAGCTAAACATTGTACCCTAACCTTTGAATGTTCATTCAGCGAACGTTCATTTCAGTGAACGGGAAAGTAAGTAGTTGGCCAACACTTGCCTGTCTGCCCTTTTCCCCACTGTAGTGTGGTCTTGCAGTTGGTATATATAGTTGGGGGGTGAAGCCCATCACCTGGGTAGGTTTGAAATGCTGCATTTTTGGGATGGAAAAGTGTTGGGTAACTATTTACTTTCCCTGGGGGGAAAGGAACGTCCGTTGAATGAACATTCGATGGTTAGCATTTGATGTTTAGCAGTGCGATCTAAATGTTTTTGATGGTTAAACATAGGCTCCAATAAATGATTCATCATGACATAGAGCAGCATAGACACTTCAGGTTTAGGAGAGTTTACCTTCTGACACTTTGTTATTTATTTTACTTATCACTTATTGGAAATAAAAAGTGAATATGAAAGGATGAAGAGTAGTTCTGAAGATGCTAAGCATTCATGAAAGTTATTGGATATGCATTTAAAATGCTTCTCTTTTCTTGTAATAAATAATCATAGAGATTGAGAAACATTGTGTCTGCAATCACAGCCAACCCTACTCTGTTTGCACTGCATGTGCAAGGAGTGTTGATGTTCATTAACAATGAATGCAGAAGGCCAGCATACATGATGATTGGATCAATAAAGATCCCTATCGCAGCCACTGCTGAGACCTATGGTAAGATCATGTAGTAGTACGGACAGCTGCAGGGCATTACGTGCAGCAAAAGTGTTCATTTGTTGGGCATGAACCTCAAGAGTACCTGGAGAGATCCCATGTGCACATTTGTGACAAGCAGAACCAAATCATGGTCAGATGGGGCCCTATGCAGGGCAATGGATCAACCCCCCCAAACCCCACAGCCATTTAGTGTCCAATTACTTGGCTACCTCTCCCCAGTTAACATAAACACTGTTCAGACCTATCAGTTCACATACTATTTTCTTCTTTACTTCTACAATGATTACAGATATTTGGATTTAATTTAAAACTTTTATTTAAAATTTTATAACACAAACACTGATAAACACTTGCTATATAAAACAATAAAGTCTCACAATTAAACCAGGGAGTATGAGCAGCAGTAAATTTCTCTGCCCTTGAAACTCACATTCACTGAAACTACATTGAAACCATCATTCGTTGAAAATGCATCTGGCCAATGGTAGTGTTGGGTTGTTTTCAAACCACGGGCACCCTACACACATGTTTAGGACTATGTATAAACATCTGTTCTTTGATTTGATTGTAGTAAATTATACTTATTGTTTAATACAACAACATTTGTTAGAGTGTGTTTTAAATTTGTAGTTTTGAACATTTTTACAGTAAGTGGTGAAACAAAATTTATGAAATAATAATGACAAAACTACCCATTTCAGAACTTTTCAACCTTAAAAAGTCACTCAAATTGTTGTCATTATATAATACATCTGATTATTTAAAATCTGAATAATTCCACATTAATGAGAATATTACTAGTGCAGAGGCTGCTGCTGACAAACAACTTTACAAATCAGTGCTTCATCCACAAATGTAGTGCCTGCTGCTCTTGCAGGATAACTTGTCTATGTTACATTTCTGCAATAGGGAATAGCCAACAACATGATCATAGCTACTAGTCATCTCACTGAAAGGACAACACACTGTGGATTACCCCTTAATCTGCACTACAGTGTCAGCGATCAGTCCCCTGGCATGCGAAGAGAACCCACAGCCATCTACACCAAGTGTGCTACCTATTGCACCACTGACACTGCCTGTAAACAGCCCAGCTATGAAACTTTGTGACTGACATTGACAGTAATCCTCAGTGACTTACAATAAATAAATAAAATAAACGGAGACCTGAAAATTGATGTGGAGGGTTAAGGCACTTGCTATCAATAATTAAGGTTTAGGGTTTGACTATGAGCAAAATGCCATTAACAGGGTTATCACACACACACACACACACACACACACACACACACACACACACACACACACACACACACACACACACACACAATAGAATCATTTCTCTTGACGGTCCTTCGAAATGCAATTCTCCCATAGACCAATGAATGTTGCACTTCTAAGGCAATTTCTCCTGCAGACCTACGTTAGTACTGTACAACCCTGTTCCTGTTAATCTCCTATATTGGCAGCATTAGAAAAAACAACTTCTCTCTCTCTCTCTCTCTGTCTGATGCTCACATCTCCTGTCATATTTGCAGATAAGATACTTGTGGAATGTAATATAGGAAATATGATTAAGGTAGGAAGGTAGACAAATGTAGAAAGGTGGCGACACAATGAAGGATGTGGAAGGCAACAGATGTGGGTAAACACAGATATAATTTTCAAGTAACTGAAGACAAAAAAAGCTAATGAAGCAGCCACAGTAAAGGTAGAAGTGAAGCTCACAGCTGGTGATCATTGCACACTTGTAAAATGAAAGACACACAAAAAAAACACTGAGGGGATTTGAACCCACGTATCTTTCCACTTACACTGAGTAAAGCACATCATATATAGGCTGATCTACTGAAGCAGCTACACTACAAGCTTTTAGAGAACTATATTGCATGTGATTACAGAATGAAAGAGTAAAAGACAAAAAAAAAACATTTAACCATGAGAGGACTTGAACTCATAATCTTCATTATTTACAGTAAGTAAATCTCTTTATTTAATGTCTGTGCTACAATAACAGTCAAAGTGGATGTGTCATATTTACTCTATGATGTGTTAACAGCTCATTTTCTCTCGCTATGACAGATGAGGCCAATGTACATACTACATTACAGTGTTATTACTTAATCACACTACCTCTTCCTGTTGGTTGTACAAGGACATTGACAATGATCCATGCAACCCATCATGCTGATAAAAAAAGATAACTGATTTGCAAGCTCTACACAAGCACGTCTGAGGTGTGTTTACCTATTTTTATCAGACTAAAGGTTTGAAATGGGAGTTTAAGAAAGAGATGAAAAAGGGAAGCCAAGAGAGGATATAAGTGAAGGTGAGCAACTGAGGAATGTGCAGGAGAAGTTAAGGTATTTTATTTTATTATTTTTATTATTTATTTGTGTAGGTATCCATTTTTCATGCATAAAGAGTAAGAAAGTTGAGGAAGGAGAGAAGGGAAATAAGAGAAAGGTAAGAGGATTGAGGTATGCAGTAGGGTAAGATAGACACAAATGACAAAATGAAGGAGGTGGAACACAATGGTAAAAGAGATGTCAGACAAACAGAGGAAAGATAATGGTGAGGGAAGGATTGACTTACCAACAGCAATGGACATGGACATGAAAGGTAGATAAACACCAGACTGCGGGATAGGAAGGTGTATTTATGTCTGCAGTCTGCCAGTAGAGACCCAGTGGGAGATTATTCAACACCCTGTGTACTATCAACATCGGGCCCTATCTCAGATGTTGAATACAGTGCTGGACCAAGATGCAATTGAGCATGTCACTGGAGAATGTTTTCCATCTGCCCAATTTGAGCATCCAATCTCCTGTCAATACTCTTCCCCACAAAGGCTGCTAGCTGTCGATGGGAGCTGGTGAGTACTACAGGTAGGGCAGAGAGTATGGAGGTGACCGTGGCAGGCTTGGACCCAGATGTGATGGGTGCTTCAGGTGGTGGTGGTGGTGCTGCAGCTGCTGCTGCTGTTTCTAATACCTCTGGGGGACTGACAGACCTTACCAGAGGGATAGATGCAGGTCTTGATGCTGCTGTATACAACAGTAGAATAAATGGAGAGAGTAAAAATATAATAATGTATGCAATAGAAAGGTTAGGAACAAAGAGGTTGGGTGAAAGAGAAGTATAAATACAGTGAAAACCTTTATATGATATATATTTTTTAACTATGACACACATAAACACAATATACATGAAGAACTAAAAGACATTTATCAATGTAATGCTGCTGTGGTTAGCACTGTCACCTCACAGCAGGGGGTTCTCTGGTTCGATTCTTGGCTAGGGTGCCTTCTGTGTGGAGTTTGCATGTCCTGTGTTTGTTTGTGTGGGTTCCTCCAGATCCTCTGGTTTCACCCCACATTCCAAAGACATGCAGCAGGTGTACTGGGCACTCTAAAGTGGCCCTAGGTCTGAGTGTGTGGTACGGATGAACTAGCTTGGCAGGTCTAGCCATCCACTGGTGTAAACCTTGGATATATTTGAGTGTCACTGTTGAAGTAACACCCTTACCCCATGTGCAAAATGGGAAAAGGGGCTGAGGATGGATGGATGCCATTACCATATATAACTGAGAGAGAGACCTGAACAACCTGCATTGTAGCAGATAGAGAATAAACATGATGATCTACTTAGACAAACTAACAGATGTCTTTAGTCTGACATAAATGTACATATACAAAGAAACAGTGCTGCTTAGGCATAACATTTCACTCACGGGTTATAAGCACAAGAAACAGCTGTATTGACAATGATGTCCACTGATCCAAAAATGTTAATCATACATATTTTCTTGATCTAATGCTGTAATTAGTAGAATGAGGCAGAAATTCAAACCTGCAAAATTTCATGATAACACAACTATGGAAGACTGAATCTACAGGCAACCTCGCAATATAGGAACATAGCCATAACATCCTGAGTCACTTGTCTGCATATATGACAGGATGCATAAACAAATACACTAATAATATTAAACAGTCCTACTATTACCTTTGAGCTATGTCAGTTATTACAGAAGTGATACTGCTGTATTAAAGGTATACACCTGTTAATATTAAAACCAAGATAGTTTGAAGCAAGTATTCTCACCCCAGAACTCTCTTAGGTGCTTTAGTTGTCTCCCGTGAAGTTGCCTAATGAATTCAGTTTCTTCAGGGACACTAGATATAAAAAGAGTCCTGTGCAATATTTGTGGATAGTATGCAGTGCCAGATTAAATATGTAGCTAACATAACTTCTATTTGCAGTATATAGGTGGTGCTTGATCTTCAGGTTCAACCTCCCATCGGCCAAGGAGGTCACGACTGAGTGCCCTCATGTCACTGTAATAGTGATGGAATTCTCCCTCCCTGGGTGTAAAGCCAGTTGCATGGGTGATAACCTGGGTTAATCTATTCCATGATTCAGTGTGTCTTACTGAGGTCTCTTATAGCCCTCCTGCATATGCATTTGGCTGTACTCCTTATAGAGGAGGAACAGAAATATTTTTGCATTTTCTTCACTCCACCTCTGCACTTTCAAATGAGGATTATACTTTCTTTTCAAGCCACGATGTCTCAACTTGAAAAATGACAGTAAAAAATGTCAGAGAACTGGCAACAAAATTAGGTCTCACGTCCTATCTGCTGCATAACAATGGGTACCTCATCTGTTTTCTGTTTTGTAAAGTTAGAAAATATAGCAATGTATTATTATTGTAGCTCACAACAGCACTTTATTATGTGAACTGTGGTAGCCTTCAAAACCTGTGTATGCTGTTAAGAAATCAGGTACTACAGTGACTCCATGTACTGATGATTATGGAATTACAGTTCCTACCTTAAATGCATGGCCTCGACTGAGCCTGCTCAGTGCTGCCCACAGTGACTCAGGTGTGTGCACGGCATTGAGAAGATATGACCATGGTGATCAGTAGGCATGTTCATCACTCAAACTGAGAGATTCAGAAACAATAATGAGTTGAGCCCTATTTAGCATTTAGTATGACAATAACAGACTGTGTTCTCATGCAATAGAAGAAACATGGAGTGCTCATGATTCTATACCTGGAAAAAGTAAATACTGAAACAAAGCATTATTTTAACAAAAATATCATGTTTGTACAAGGCAAGTGTTTTTGCCTTCATCTGGCGTGACCATCCCATGCTGCTGACTCTCTTCCTCCTCTGGTTCTTCGTCTGACTCAACCTCCACTGCCTGATGTGATGGTAACTGCTGCCCCTGCAAGTGCCCATCCTGCTGTAACTACTTCCTAGGTATAATATTTTGTAACACTGTACACATGGGCACCATTTCAGAGCCATACTGTAGGGCACCTCTGGATGAATCCAGACAGGAAAAACATGCCTTCAGCAACTCAAGCACATGCTCAGTAATGCTCCTTGTTTATGAATGAGCATAGTTGTACCTATGGTCTGTTTATAGGGTCATATGTGTTTACTAGGCTAATGATCACAAGGGCCTTTTTAAGCCTAGCCAAGCATCCCAAATCTCTGACAAGTTCTGATACCCTTGATAAGTGTAAGCATGGGCCTGGGAGATAAACCATTTACAGGTTACTTGTGTCCATTAGAGAAATAAGTGCAAAACCAGGGATGAATTTCCAGTGTCCCATCCAATTGTTCAAGTTGCACTTGAATTGGGTTATTGGGTTAGTCAGGAACTCTGCTTCACATGGATGAGGAGCCCGTTCCATAGATGGGATAGCCAGCCTGTTCCATAAATGTGGTAGTCTCTGGGATACAGCCAGAAGGTCCTATTTATATCACAGACATGGTTTAAATCTTTAGAATGGGTAATTCTGGTGCTGTATTTTTGTGGATATGCAGGAGGTTCATCAGAGTGGGGTCTGACAATGCCCTGTATGCCTGGCATAGATCTCCCCACAAAGCCTATAGAAGACAGAATATAGGGATAGGGTCTTGAGGTGGTCTGCATAGGACATATTACTTACACCTTTTATTCTTTTAGTGAGGAACAACTGTGGATATTCCAATTGTTGGATATGCCTGGTTAGGTACATACCAAAGGGGGCACTGTACTCAATGATAGGTCTGATGAATGCCAAATAGAGTGGAACAATGACTTCCTTGGACTTAAATGCCATACCTTTGTTTATAAGTTGCACAACATAGAATGAGTTCCTTACCACTGTAGACACGTGATGATCAAAGGCTAGATTACTATCCATGTGTGTCCCTAAGTCCCTGACTACTCGTTCAACTCTAAGGGGTGTGTTGTCAATATGATAGTTACCAGTGATGGATGACTTCCCAAAGGATACTATTATGCATTTCTTGGCATTTAGTTTTAGTCCATGGCTCTGACACCAGTTGTTTGTCTGTGTCAGCCCCTCCCAGAGAATATTTGTGTCAGTGTGAGATTCAATGACAACTCCTAATTTGCAATCATCTGCAAATTTAGTCAGCCAGAGACCACTGACAATGGCCTTGACTTCTGAGAAGTAAATGCCAAGAAGGAGTGGTCCAAGGACTGATCCCTGAGAGACTCCACTTGTGACTGGCCTCTTTGTAGAGGTGGACTCCCCAATTCTAACTTCCTGGTTCCTGTCTGTCAGCCAGTTGGCTATCCACCAGGTGACATACAGGTTTGTACCTAACCTCTTGAGCGAGTCAACGATGCCCCAGTGAGGTATTGTGTCAAATGCCATGGCCAGGTCAAGGTAGGCAGTGTGAATTATTTTGTCCTCATCCATTGCTTTGGTGACCTTCTCAAAGAAGTCCACCAGGTTAAGTAGGCATGATCTGCCCTTGATGAAACCAAACTGGGTTGGGTCAAGTGTCTGGAGGTTTACTATATCTCTATTGATCATCCCCATGATAATTCTTTCCATGACCTTACATATAAGACTGGAGAGACTTATGGATCTGTAGTTTCCAGGATCTGTAGATGACCCACCTTTGTGCAGAGGGATGCCTGTTGCCTTTTTCCATTCATGAGGCACAAAGCCTGATCAGAGGCTACAGTTAAATGTTAATTCCAGAGGCCCTGATAGGTCATGTTTCATGCTATTTAGAAGGCATCCTGGGATATTGTCTGGGCCCATTGATGCAGTGTTCTTGGTCTTAGAGCATTAGGGATCTGTTCCCTAGTGATAATAGGGGGAGTTATATTTCATGATATTTCCTGAGGGAAGGTTGAGGGGGAGAGAGGAGTACAGTTGGAGCTGAATTTATCAGCCAGGAGGTTTGCTATATCATCTGGCTCAGTATAGGTGGCTCCATATACAATGAGCTCTGTACACAATGGTGTACTGCCTTTGAGATTGCGGACTTAGCTAAAGAATGCTTTGTAGTTGTCCTTGGCCAGGGAGGCCAAACTTACCACAAATTTGGCTTTGGTAGACTTGATTTGTCCTCTGAGGTGTTTGTTTAGTTTTATGAGAGTGCTTTTATCCTGCTGGGTGCTGCACCTCCTAATTTTTGCATGATTTTTGGAATTCTTATGGGTGTAGTGCCAAGCTTCCAGGGCATATTTGGTATCACCAACAAGATCTCTCTGTGAGAAGTCACTCCTCACAAACTGTTGGCACAAGCCACAGCTGTGCCACATGTGGGAGTTGTGATAACTGCCTGGGTAGCCTGCACACACATTGTAGATGATACTCTGTGCATTACAGCCCAGAATGGTTACCCCTTGTGGTTCATGCAACTTCTACTTTCCAGTTCTCCAACCTGTATTTCAGTGTGGGTAAAGGTCACGTTCCCCAGTACAACAGATCCCATATGGTGTTGGCTCTCTCCTCTGCGTATATGGGAATCACATATAGTCCTCCACATGCTGAAGCATGACATTGAGAAACTGATTGGATTTTCTCAAGTAGGTCACTGAAATGTTCCTGTACCTAATATATATATATATATATATATATATATATATATATATATATATATATATATATATATATATATATAAAACCACACATACCTTTGTATCTGCTGAGATAGGTACTCTGTGACTCCAATAGGGCTGTAGATGGGGCTGACACGTTTAGAATTTCTTGAGTGGTGTCCCTATGTGGACACTATTGGTCGACAAAGTCAGTGTCATGAAGTCCATGAAATGTTAAGCTCAGTCAGATGACCATGCATCGGCAGGGGTAACAGTGTGCAACACTGAGCTTGGCAGCAAAAATAACAGCTTCTTTCAGATACATGTTTGTTAAAGCTGCATCAAACCCTAAATTAGTTTAGTGATTCAGTCAATCTGAATGCGAGCATTTGGCCAGGTTCAAATATCTGCAGGAACAGCTCCATTGTGAAGCATTTATACATATCCCAGTGGTCTGACTTCTTTTTTTGACCAATTAGCATACTCAGTGATATTCATTATAATAATGTTGCTTATTACCATGCCATTTTATGGATATTATCATATACCGCCTCCAACTGTTCTTCTTGAAATGGCCTTATCCTGCAGCTTATTTTTCCTAAATCACACACACACCGTGTGCTTAGCTACTTGTCCCACAAATTCACTTCCCACAATGCAGCAAAGTTTTCGGAATCTGGCCTGATGTCAATGAGTTAAAATCATGTTTAAAAGAGAAACAGTGTTTGCTCTGGGTAAAGCTAAAGAAGAAATTTATAAAGGTTCTTATAATGTTTTTAAACATACTGTGGGTGGCTTGCACAGTATTTAGGAATGGGATGTATTAAGACAATAAAATATAGAAATATATTATTGTGCACTCCAAAACTATAAATAAGCATTAGTTGAGTTTGACATGTTTTTTTTTTCCATCATTTGTTGACTTGGCCTGCTAACACTTTTTAGTGACAGCATTTTAATAAAATATGAAATGAATCGGCCAAAGTTTTTAAAGTTGTAATAGTGACATAATTTGTAAATTTTCGTAAGTACCACATAGATTAATTTTGGGGGTAGGGTATTTTGTTTCCTGATCTCAGAAACTACTGAACCTAACTCTCACTTTCCAAATCAACCCATTCATCCCTTCCAGCACTGAGACTCCTACAACTTTTTTGTTCTTCTGTGAGGGTTGAACAGCAGGACTGGCGCTACCATCCTTTCAGGATTTTAGTTTATTTATTTGGCCTGTTCTTGCTCATAGCATCCCAAGAGGATGGCATCAAATGGGTATACTCAAAAGACATCTCTCCCATTTTTGAAATAAGTATCCCGTCAATAATCCTGTTCTCCCTTGATGACAGAGTTTCTCCTATGATCTCCAAGTATCCGTTGGGATTCTACGTAAAGTCTCCATTCTGTTGGAATGTACTCCTTAACCCTCCACCTCATCATTAATCTCTTTCCCTGCGGCCTTTTCCTCCAGTACCTGGGCTGCTAATCAAAATAGGGTTGGCTAAGCGCAGTCAGAGTTTAAGGTACTACCTCACCAGGGTAGAGATAATTTACTGAACATATCTCCTGAATAAGCATTTTTACACAACCAGTAGAATTTGTTTATTTTCTTCCAGAGTTCATTTTATGTTTAACTACTCTGAAAAGAGGGCCGTTTCCTGAAATATTCATCATTGAGTTTGCACCTGCACCTTTCCTTTCATGACCTGGTCCAACGGTATTAACTGTACATTTATAGGGTTACCACCTGTCCCACTTTGCGAGGGGGTCTCCCTCTTGGGCAGTTGTGTCTGACAAAAAAATTAAAAATGCAAAATGCCTGAGATTTTTAGGACAAAATTATTTCCTATTTTTATTTTATAGTTGCATAAAACATGGGTATGTGTTGGCCTGTAAAATCTGATGTTTGTACCAAAAATGTCCCACTTTGGCCATTTGAAAAGGTGGCAACCCTATACATTTATCAAAAGCTTACATTTCAGTAACTTGTAGGTGCTTTCATTTATTAGACAATGTAAACTCTAGGTCCCCTTTTTTCAAATAAAGTGGCAATTAACTGCTGCAATTACCAATACTGCCTGTGTTGCTCAGCCTATACTAAGTTTTAAGATTTTACATGCAACTTTTGTAATCGGTAATGGGTGATCTTTAAAGCAAATGAATAACAAGGTTGATAAGATGTGTAATATTCATTCTTCCATTTATTCTTTGATTACATGCAGTTTATGGTAGCAGGGTGACAGACACCATGTCAGCAATAACTGGTTGCAAGGTAGAGGAACTATTCTAAAGAGGGTGTCAACCCACTGCTGAATGCATCCATTCACTCACTCAGAGAGAGCGCACACACATACACACACACACACACACACACACACACACACACACACACACACACACACACACACACACACACACACAAAACTATTGGCAGTTTAGTAGAACACCAATTCATCAATATTTGTAATGTAGGAGGAAACCAGAACCCCCGAAAAAAGCTCATAAAGGCACAGAAGAGACATACAGACTATGCACTATAGGGGACCCAAGCCAAGAGCCAAACTGAAGAAACTACAACTATGTAAGACAGCACAGTGCATTGGGGACCCAAGCCAAGAGCCAAACTGAAGAAACTACAACTATGTGGCAACAACACTAATGTCAGTGTCACTGTGCAGCCTTAAGACAGCACAGTGCATCAGAATTCTCTGTCAGACTATAAACAACATCAGTTGGAAGAGGCTCACTAACATAACCATGTATTCCCAACTGGTGCTTGCTCATAAACTGATCCTCCACAGCTTTCCCCTGACCTTCAACATATAGTGTCCTGGATTTAACCCAAGAAAAGTTTGGGTTTGGGGTGTTCCCTAAATATGTAGCACCTTAGGCCTCTAAAATACTGGTGACAGATCTCTTATTTTAGTGCTCAATAAACATGTAGCCCCAAAGACCTTCAAGAAATTACAGATATATTCAAGTCATCATTTTCACATGGTCTGGAACAAGCTTCCCATTAAAGTGTAAGAGAGATTATTACATTATTTGGACAAAAATGAAAGCATCACTGCATTGAAAAGCATCATGCCTCACTCGTGGAATAATAGTGAAACCAAAACATGCCTATAATGAAAATATAGGCTTATACCTGTATTTGCATATTCCATATAAGTTTTCCCATAGTTACCGGTCACTTAGCAGGACATGCTGTGTTACTGCTCTTTTCTTAAGACAGTCACATGCATCCTGACTCCATAATCTGTTTCTGCTTCCTGTATTACTAGGGATGGCAACATTGTGACTTCTATAATCCACTAAAATAACTAGGATAATTGTGACATCTTTACAGTTAATCTCATCTTTGTTCTATGAATCATGTTTTTTTTTCACATTGTCTGATGAAGCACCTGAGAACATGAAAGTGCTTACACCATTTGTAATAAATTTGTGATTTTTGGCTCATGATCATTTGTCCAGTTTTTCTTTTACTGATATATATGTTTACTTGGACACCTGTTTGTTTTTCCTACCTACTTGTACTGGATTGAACCTTTTCATTCATATATTATTATAAGTACAGACATGCAAAATATTCAATATCAAGTCTTACTACTTATTTGTAAAGAGGAAGCAAATACTTTCACCACCAATGGAAATCATGCACAATATGTTTTAATGACACAATAACATTTTCTGATGACTTTTATCAAGTTGATTCAAACAGCAGTCGTTTATCGATCTTAATCCCTAAGTCATGTATAGCTTGCTTCCTCAAACATGACATAGTTCAAGCTAATGTCAATTTTTTAGCATTAAGTTCCATATTTTTAGTTCTTGAACTAAGCATTGAAAATGTCTAGGAAACTTTGCTAGCTAGTGTCCTGTTAAATTAGTATCTATAGATGTGTCACAACCCAATGCACACATGTTAGTACAATGTTTTGTATTCAGTAAGGGGCTCTACACTGTCTGTAGAGCTGTGCAACCACAGTGAACACCGTGGCATGCTAATTACAGCATAAGCAGCTTATATGCTAATCAACCAATCCACAAAGGAGAAGCTATTCAACAAGCTGGAAGTCAACCATGTAGACTCAGTGCTGGTTTTCTCTGGGAATTCCAAAAGCTATTGGAATACAGCCATGGAAGGGAGTTTACACAAAAACAATGTAAAGGGCTGCTGTTTCTTTAATTCATGCGTATGTGCAACAGGCTTAAGTCTGAGCTGCTGCTGCTGCTAATAGACCACGGCCAAGAAGAAGAGTTTTCATACCCCATTTAACTTATCACAATCTGCATGAGGTGTAAATTGTAGAGCACTACAGGGTGGATTGAAATACACTACATGAGCTCTGTAACCTCTGTGATAATCTACTCAGACCCAGGGCAAACCAAGGGGAACCCATACCAGTGGAGACAAAGGGAACATGCTGGGAGTGTCACAGGCATCAGCATCCAAGATCCTGCCATGTCTGGGTGTGGACACCTCAACCACTGATGGAGCAGAGGAAGTAGCGCCACTATCGGGGTATGATCAGGCATGGTCACATCAGCTAACATCAGATGATGCTGCTGACCACTGCCCACTATGATGCCATCCCTCTCCCAGCAGACATTCCATCACAGACACCGTCCGTTCCAACATATCATTCATCAGATCCATTGAACTGAGAACACAGTGGAGGCAGTCATGCATATCAGCCTGTGCCATATATACAACCCTAAGATTTTCTCTGAAGGACACATTAGAATGTGCCTTCACCTCCATGATGGCCGTAAACATACAACGAGTGACACAGGAAGACACACCTGGGTCAGGTGAAGGATGGACAGTAGGCCTCCTCTGAGCACCCCTAACAACCCTTCTGTGTGACACCTCACCCACACTTTGGCTACATCCAGAGTCAGCAGACATTGCAGCCACAGTAACCACACTACAGTGATCGAGTGTCTCACCCTCCACCTGTCCAATATCTGAGGGGTCACTGGAATGGGTTGGTGTAGGCCTACTGGCTGTGTCCAATGGAATTACAGGGGATGGCTGAGTGTCAGCCTCAGTGTCAGATTCAACTTCTCTACCTCCTCCTGTGCCACTGTTTGCCCACCACCATCATCATATTCTACTGATTCTCTGACCTCAGATGGTTGAAGTCCCACACTTCCACTGTCAGGATTATCTGTGATAATAAGCAACAAACACAGGGAAAAATGAATGCCTACACTATTATAGTCCAATATATGCTAGCAAACTAACAGTTCTCCCACTATTATAGACAGTACAGCTATACACACAACCGTCCTGACACCCACATCACAAATTAATTATTTCTTTGAACTGCTCTTCAGTACTGACATAAAAATGTTTGGCTTACCATGTGCAGATGATTGTAGGTGGCCTATGCTGGATGTCCATGTGAATGAATTGATAAGACTGTAGTATACTGGAATTAACTGGAAACAACTGAAATGAGACTGGAATTAAAGTCTTTATTTGCTAATTAGTCAAGTTTGTGCTGAACAGGTGCCTGTCTCTCCTTTATGGGCCAAGTCTTTAGTACTTTTCAGAATGAATTCTACAAATAGTGTAGTTCAGTTAATAGGGCTTTATTAGATGTTCACAATATCTGAATACTGTCCTCATTAACAGTGCTGATAAACAGCAACAGTCTGAAGAAATGCTGGAATGCTGGTTAGTAATAACAGTGTTGCTAAATATATCCAGAGTTTCTGCATGTATATTCTGATTTTCTTGAATAAAATAAACTGAAACAGTCGTTATTTGACCTGTCTTCTGTACTCGGGTTCAAGTGTCTGTATTGTAGAGACCCTTTTACAAATAAGAACAAAAGCTAACTCATATTCTAAAATACTGGCTAGTTAATCTTCTCTGTATGTCAGTCCAAACTAACTAATTGACTTCACTAACTGTGTCAGAAGTATTTCCTAATAATACCAAAACCCTGTAATGCTTTTCACGCTTCTTTAGCCCTGGTTGGCTTGGCTTCCAAAGCTTGTCTTGCATGTGCCTCTTTATCTACCATTCCATTGCATATACATCTTTCCCTTGAGAAAGGAACATTCTGCGTTTCAGTATTTCTGCACATCTCATGCTTTTTCTTTCTTTTCTAATGAATTGTCTTTCCCTGAAACTAAATGCATACATGAAACCACAAGTCTGACTCTATATTTTCAGGCCTAGTAGTAGACCTTAATGTACTATAGTGAATTCACTAAGGCTAAGAATACACTCACTCTAACAGGTTCCCCTGAGGTCTCTGACAATAGTTTACAGTGACCTTCTTTTGTAGTTACCTTATATTTGTAATAATGTTATTTACCTTTTTTAACTTCCATGAGCTATAATAGATGTCTGCCTCCTAAATTTGTGTCTGAAATATTCTATAAATATTTGTGAATTATAATAGTTTTCTAAAACCTATGCTTTCTGTATTTCAGATCGACACATTTGCATACTCTGTCAGTGTCCTTTTAACTTTCTGACTAATGTACAATAAAGTACTCTGTAATCTGTAAATTAATTAACAAATTAAGCCTGCCCTTGAGTATATCGAATTACTACCTATTCTTTACATAACTTAGCTTAATAAGTCTTTCATAAATAATTCTGTCACTTTACCCTTAAAACTAATGACTGAATACTGTAATTCTGTCACTTTATAGTTGTATAGGTTCATAAGTAGGTACTAGGCTATCGGCCCAATGGCCTACGTAAGCCTAGCCAACAAGGTTCTATGGCTTATGCCACCCAAGAAAGTTATTTTCCTGTGCCACTGTTGAGCAGAGACACAGAAGTGATCCCTGGGGTGTATTTCCTATTTCCCATCCACTCATCAAGATTTTTCTTGAAGAGTGCTAATGAAGAACTTTGCTTGACATAGATGGGTAGCCTGTTCCAGATTATGGGAAGTCTCTGGGACAGGAATCTATCCATCCAGCATGTCCTGTTTATTGTGGTGACAAGGTTTAGGTCCCTAGAGCATGTAGCTCGGAGGGATTGGGATTTTTTTAGGTGTAGCATGTCCAACATCTCTGGATTTGACATAGATTTATATGTTAGGCAGGGATCACCACGGAGTAGGCGATATGCTATGGGGAAAAGCTGGAGTTTTTTGAGGCGGTCAGTGTAGGCCATTTGTTTGAGGCCAGTAATCCTCTTTGTGAGGTACTTCTGTGGCCTTTCCAGCTGCTGCAGATGTCTTGTGAGGTACATTCCAAAAGGGGCATTATACTCTATAATGGGTCTATTGAGTGTCGAGTAGAGGGGAACAATGACCTATTTTTTCCTGGATGAGAACCTTTTTATGATGAGGTGCGCCACGTAGAAGGACTTCCTGACTACTGTGGCGATGTGACTATCAAAGGAAAGACTACTGTCCACCTGGGTCCCAAGGTCTCTTATCACACATTCGGTGTTAAGTAGATTGCTGCCTATGTGGTAGTTCATGTGTACAGAGTTTTTACCAAAGGGGATGACACTGCACTTTTTGGCATTGAGCTTGAGGCCATGGCTCTGACACCAGGCATCTGTCTCAGCGAGACCCCTCTGCAGAATGTCCACATCATTTGGGGACTTGACTATGGCTCCTAGTTTGCAGTCATCTGTGAACTTCATTAGTCAGAGGCCTTCTGTGTTAGCCTGTACTTCAGAGAAGTAGATTCCAAATAGGAGAGGTCCCAGGACAGAACCCTGTGGTACTCCACTTGTCACTGCTTTGAGGTCAGATTTGTAGTCTGCAACTTTTACCGTGTGGGTTCTGTCAGTGTGCCAGTTGGCAACCCATCTTGTGACGTAGGGATTTATACCTAGTTTAGTGAGTTTAGCTATAATTCCAGAATGGGGGATGGTGTTGAAAGCCTTGGCGAGGTCAAGATAGGCTGTGTGAACCACCTTACCCTCATCTACAGCTTTGGTGACTGCCTCAAAGAAGTTGGCCAGATTCAGGAGGCATGATCTGCCTTTCACAAATCTGAACTGGGTGGGATTCAGATTTTGGAGGTTATCAATGTCTTTGTTTATGAGTTCCATGATGATACATTCCATGGCCTTGCAGACCAGGCTCGTCAGGCTAATAGGTTGATAGTTCCTGGGATCAGTGTTGGCTCCCCCTTTGTGGAGTAGGATAACTGTTGCTGTGTGCAATTCAGTGGGCATAAAAGCCTGATGCAAGGCTATTATTGAACATGGTGCTTAAATGGGGAGCCAGTTTGTTCTGAAGTTCGTGTAAGACGCAGCCTGGGATGTTGTCCGGTCCCATGGATGCTGTGTTTTTGGCTTTATAGAATGCAGCTTTTACCTGCATAGTTGTGATTACAGGGACTCTGCATTCTTCCTGTATAGATATGGGCCCTTTAGGGGGTGAGGGGAGGGTAAATTTAGCACTGAACCTATATGCCAGGATGTTGGCAATATCAGTTGGTTCTGTAATTTTCATGCCATTGTGCTGTAACTCAGAGCAGATCTGGGTGTTTCCATTGAGATTCTTGACATAGCTATAGAATGCTTTGTGGTTGTCCTTAGAATTAGTGGCAATTTTGTTTTCGTAGCTAGCTTTGGAAGATCTTATAAGGGATCTCAGCTTCTTACTGAGGCTGACCAGGGAGCTCTTCCACTCATGGGATTTTACTCTCTTTTGTAACATTTTCTTCCTTCTGTTGTACAGTTTGTTTATGGCAGGGGACCACCAGATTGGCTTCCTTTTTTGGAGGATAGTGTCTTGGTTCTGAATGGGATAGCATGATCCATGCACTGGTGTAAGTGCTTATAGAGTGCATTTGTGTATGATTCAGCAGTTGTAACTGTATTTCCATCTGCATGGGTGTCATGAAGTTCAACACTTCTGTCTTAAGAAGCATGAAGTTGGCTTTGGAGAAATTTTTTACTGTGGTTTCCTTAATGGGGGGTGCGGGCAGGATGTGGATATCAAGGGTGATTAGCTTATGGTCAGATCGGACCAACGAGGAGTTGACTTTAGGTGTGGAACATTGGTCACTCATGTTGGTAATCACTAGGTCTAGAATATTGTTGCCCCTTGTGGGGGTGTGGATAAGTTAATCCAGGGCATTGGAGTTTATGAATTCCAGAAAGCAGTGAGCTAAGGAGCTGGTACACGAGTAGTTTTCCCAGTTAATGGTGGGGTAGTTGAAGTCGCCCATTATTAGGGTGTTTGGTTGAACACTAATATTTTCCAGTACATCAAGAAAAGGGGAGTGGGAATCCTGGGGCATGGTGGGGGATCTGTAGCAAGCTACAGTTTGGATTGCAGTTTTGCCCAGAGTTAGTTGCACTTGGATAACCTCGGATGCATTATGCTTAGCAACTAGCCTGGAGGTGTGGATATCCTTAATGAATATGGACACACCTCCGCCTTTGGTGTTTCGATCCAGGTTAAATGGCAGAAAATTGTGGTATGAGTTATAGCCTGGTAGTGCAGGTGTGCTCTCTGGAGCCTTGAACCAGGTCTCAATCACTGCACAGATATCGATGTTCTCCATTTTAAGGAGTGCCTCGAGTGAGTGCATTTTGAGATTTAGATTTCTAGCATTGAGTAGCATTATCCTCAATTTTTGCTTGCCTGTTCCTGTTATGGTGGTGAATTTGTTATTTGTACCTTGACTAAAATAGGCACTATAGAGGCAGCAAGAGCCTTAGCCAGTATCCGGAATCCCAGGGGTGACAGGTGCAGGCCATCTGTGGCAAAGCATAGTGGTCTGTCGACCATGTCATCCCAAGCAGACAGATACTGGATCCCAGAAGAAACAGCAGCAACAAACCGACTAATGCTCCACAAAAAGAATAAATCCACAAACTTGCAAGCTAGTAATGCTAACTTTTTATTCCATAAAGAGATTTTCATCTGGCTGGATAGCTAGACTTCTTCAGATGCAATTAAATATTCAAAACACAGTATATAACATGAACATCAGTCAGCTGATCCACCCTACTAATTAGAACAGCTGATCAACACCAACACAAAATGCCTTAAACACTCATACCATGAATTATATCTACTTCTAGATAAATTAATTAAAACCTACTAACATATTTATTAATTTAAATCATAATTTATATATATATATATATATATTTATATATATATATAAATATTCTAAAAACATTCTAAAAACGTATAAAATACTTAATATACTATATGAAAAGTATAGAAGTCAGAAACTATACCTATAAACGAGTTTCTGACTTTAATTATGTACATACTCCAAAAAACATCTAATTTAAACAAACTAAAACAGTTATACTAATGATGCAAAACTTATACATCGCTCCTATTGGGACAACTCCATTTAGTAAAATAATATAATATAATATTCATAACATGAAAAATTCATAAAATGTTTGCTATGTTGAATAATATACATTCCTGCCCTAAAAGGTTTTTAAAAAACTGCTTTAAAAATATATAGCTGTGATTATCTTAAAAGACTTTTTGGTTTTAAAATACATTTTATAGAATGCATCTCATTAAGACCTGGATAGGGACATGCAAACGTACGTAGTTGCCAAAACAATTCCATTTTTTCAAGTAACAAATGTACTGGGTCACCTCTAGCATCTGAGGTTACACATTCTATAGCTCTAAACATAAAACCATGATTAGGAAAAGAGTGAGTGTGTCCAGCTAAGGCATTGTCTAGTTTGTTGTTTCTAATGCTGTACAAATGTTCATATACTCTGTCCCTCAACCTTCTATCAGTCTTTCCGATATAGAGGGCAGGGCAGTTGTGACACTTAGCAAGATAGACCACTCCTTTTGTATTATAATCAAACCTATGTTTAGTAGTATATCTAACCCCTCTGATAGAGATGTTTGTCCCTACCTCTATGTAGCTACAATATGGCCACATATGACATTTATACATGCCCCCATGTTTTGTACTAAAATTAATAGGTTTATGAGTTTCCAATAGATTTGTTAAATTCCTACCTTTCTTAAAGACTACCTTAGGAAAATCATGTAGTTTTTTAATAGTAGGTAGGTCTGTTTTTATAAATTCCCAATTCTTTCGTATTTTGTTTACAAAATCGTAGCTATCCATATAAAATGTGAGAATAAGACTACATGGGTCCACAGGTTTACTAGGTAGCTCATCCAATAAAGTGCCCTCTTGGGCAATAACACTATCTAAACCTATGTTAGAAGGTTTAGGGACTAAAATAGGTCTATAAGTACCTAAAATTCTCTTTTTTATTACTTCTTGACTTATTTCATCCAATAACACATCCGGATAGCCCCCCTTTTTAGACATTTCTACTAGTTTGTTACATTTCTCCAAAAAGTCCTGTTCATCTGAGACCATTCGGGCTGCCCTTACTAATTGTCCTTTTACTATGGAATGTTTTTGAAATGATGGGTGGCAACTACTATAATGAAGGAATGTGTTGGAATAAGTTTCCTTTCTAAATATACTTGCTTTCCAACATTTGTTTATCCTGTCCTTTCTTAAATCTATATCAAGGTAAGATATTCTGTCACTGTTAAAACACTGTGTAAATTTTCAAAAATCAGTAGTGTTATTCAACTGATTAACCAAGGACAAGGCTTCATTTTCGTTTTCTTTGAATAAAATAAATATATCGTCCAGGAAATGAGTATAAAAACTAATCTGTTCCATAATGTGGGTCACTCCAAAAATGTGTTCCTGTTCCCAAAATGCCATAACTAGGTTGGCAAAACTGCTACCACAGGGGGAGCCCATAGCAACCCCTATCTTTTGTAAAAAGTATCTGTTGTTGAAAGTAATAAAGTTGTTGGACAAAACAATGTCCAACAACTCTTCTATTAGTTTTACTTCGCTTTGGGGCCCCCCATCCTGTATAACAGTAAGCCTACCCATTCTATACCTTCACTGTGTGGGATGGAAGAATATAAGTCCCTCACATCAATTGTAAGGAAATTGAAATCATCCTTGTATTCTAAGTTGTTCAAGTTGGCCAAAAAGGTCCAGGAATCCTTACAAATTTGACTTTGTTGGGTTACATATTTTTTAAGCATATATTCAATAAATTTTGAGCAAGCATAAGTAATGCTGGCTCTAGCATCCACTAATGGTCTCATAGGGGGGTTAGTGGTAGACTTGTGAATCTTTGGAACGCCAAAGATAGTAGGTATTCCTGGTGCTGGTGTATCAAGAAAATTAGCAATTCCTAAGTCTATCCTTGCTTCAATAAACAACTCATCAAAAATAGAATGAATTCTAGCATAAGCTATGTTTAGCTCATTTTTAGATACTTCAATGTAAGTTTTACTTGCTAAAATTTCTTCCATTTTCTTAATATATTCATCCAAGTCTAGTATCCCTAACCCACTCCCTTTGTCCGGTTTCATTGTTCTCACTCGGGCTTGCTGAAGCACAGATAAAGCTTCCTTTTCTTCTCTAGTTATGCTGAATTTCAAAGTACAACTTTTTTTTATTGTTATTTTTGTTTGAAGTTACTTGATTAAAAAAATCTAATATACACACTTTTTCAAACAAAGCTATAGTAGGTTGTAATTGAGGGCAGAAAGTACAAGATACATAAAATGGTGTTACTGTGTGTTGAACTTCCCCAAACAAAACTTTAAAATTAAGTTTTCTTGTAAACAGTTTAAAATCTGTAATTAATTCTGCTATGTGAGTTTTTACTGTGAGAACAAAAGTAAGTCCTTTTGCTAGCAAATCAGCCAGCACCAAATCCACTTTAAATTAAAAATAATTAAAAATATTAATGTCACCTTGCATGTTACACACTACTGTGTGTTTTAATCCATTTAGTTCTGAAGTCTGACTTTCCAGTCCTTCACTCGCTATTGTTTCTGATGTGAACTGTAGTAAACTTTCGGGGCTCCCTGCCTCAGGTTGTAGCCTCAGGCAGGATGCTGAAAATTTTCTCCGTTGTTTGGACCATGCTGTTGGCACACAAAGTTAGACCTCCTTCTATAAGCTCCTCCATTGTTCGTGTTATTATTGCTAGTGTTATTATTAGAAGCATTGCTTTTTTTTTTAGTGGATACATATGTCCAACCTTCTTCACTCCGATCCAATCCTTGACCAGGTAGAGTCGTTTGGTTCACACCTACTGCTGCATAACTTCCTGAATGCCCAAATTTTTCTGTATACCAGATTGTGATAATGGTGGTGCAGGGTAGGCAAAACCTTTTGCATACGCTTCTTTGTCCCGGTTTAATTTTTTAAGCTTTGTGCTTTTTAGCTTCTCTGTATGCTGGTCAATACTCATGAATGACCTTTCATAGTCATATTTGTATCTATGAAAGTCACTATCCTTCTTAATTTCTTCATCTATAACAGAAGCTTCGTGCAGTAAACCATCCACCATAATTTGGTAATGTTTACTAATTAACCCTAAAAGTTCAATTCCATGGTTGTTAAACATTTTAATCAATGTGAAAGTCTGAACTGCCTATAAGAAGGCCAGTGGGTTTTTGCCAAATACGGAGACCCTTAGGTACTATACCCTCACTGACACATTCTTTAAAATAGGCAAGTTCTAACTGAAGTTTCTTACATTTAAGCAATTTTGCATCCAACTGCTTTAGTTTGTCAGTGATATTTTCTGTTTGCATGTTTTCTGCAGACGAATCACCCAAAGTTCCACTAGTAGAAGTTTGCTGTAATGACAGTAACCATTCTAACCAGGAGTTCAAACTAGTGGGTGGGGATTCCATAAGTCGCAACGGTTCTTGTACTAAAATGTTATCACGGTGAATATCATTAAAATTCCCCAAAGGTGTAGCATGAATAGCCAAATCTAGAAGAGGGTCCACACTTACTGTAGGCAGTTGGCTAAGTGAAGTGGGCTATGAGGCAGATGTACTTCCAGGTAGTGGTAGTGGCGGCTTCTCAGATAATGAGTCGACTCTAGCAGTTAAAACATCTATCTGCTTAGACAGCTTCAAGACTAGAGAAGTCAAAGTTGTAATTTCCTCCCCTGCTGGTGCAGTAGGCAAAACATTCGCAGACTCATCCATTTCAAGGACAAACCAGGAAAAAACAGCAGCAGCAAACTGACTAATGCTCCACAAAAATAATAAATCCAGGAATTTGCAAGCTAGTAATGCAAACTTTTTATTCCATAAAGCGCTTTTCGTCTGGCTGGATAGCTAGACTTCTTCAGATGCAATTAAATATTCAAAACACAGTATATAACATGAACATCAGTCAGCTGATCCGCCCTACTAATTAGAACAGCTGAGCAACACCAAACAATGCATATACATACCCTCACAGCCTAAGCCAAAATGCCTATTTAGTGCTTACAAGTTCTGAACAAGTGCTGAGCACGAATAAGCAAATTTAAGTGCTAAAACTAAGAATCTGTATCTGCACTAGACAAGTTACAGGACTGAAACAAGTGCAAATGCAGGCTTTCAAATCAGAAAGTTGAGAGAGATGGAAGAGATTGCCCAAACGGCCGATAACTACAATTTCTGGGGCAGAACCACTCCTTATGTGGTAGACAGGTTACCTAGTGCTTACCACTCCTACTGATAAGCTAGAAGGCTTCCCTCCAACACAGAAAGGTTTGGGGGGCTCAGAAGCTTACATACAGTCCTGGATACAGCAAATCTGTATCTGGAACACTAGTTACAGGAAAGGTAGGAAACAGGCTTGCAGTTTTTTTCATTTACATTTAATGTGAATGATGATGCAGTAGAAATGTATGATGTAATAAGGCTGTTACAAATAATTCCGTCACTTTACCCGTAAAACTGACTGAAAAATGTAAAGCATAAATGTATTACTATTAACATTATATTCTGAAATTGGACTGAAATGTACTATACTGAACACATAACTGAGTATGAATGTCATATTCTGAATCTTGACTGAAATTTACATTCTGTGGAATGCAAATCACCTCATATCTGGCACACATCACAACTGTACCAGAAGTTTGCCGGGGGGGGGGCATCCCGTACGGCCATCTACTGGGGGATGCTGACTATGAAATGGAACTGTGGATGATAACACCCATCAGAAATGCACACACACCTACTGAAGAACACCATAATGAGGTACACGCACAAACTAGGAACATCATAGAGCATGTGTTTGGGCTGCTCAAGTCACGGTTTCAGTACCTTGATATATCAGGTGGAGCCCTGCAGTACTCTCCAGCAACATGTGCACAGATGTTCACAGTATGTGTCATGCTACACAATATATTCCTTCAGAAACAGCTGCAGCAGGACCATCACAGGGAAGGGACAGGAACACTCCCACCAGAGCCTACATCCCCACAGCCACAAGCACAGGGGGACTCGGTGGAAGAACTCCCTGAGTCTGTCCCTGTAGGCAGATGTAGGCATGCCCAGTATGCCCTGGCCTAGGCAAAGATGCAATGCATAGCACATGCACTGACAACCTAGGGTCCTAGGGACTGACACCTTACTCCAACTCGTATACATAGTAAAAAGGATGCCAGCCACACCATAAAACATATACCTTACCATGTATTGGCTGTGTACTGTGTGCATCAGACAGAGTCAGCCTTGAAATGCAGATCTATCAACTGCTATGTCCACAAGGTAAGTCACTCTCCTTTACTACAAATGTCCAAGGTACTAGACTATTGTAGCATATTTATGGACCTGCTGCATGTATGTAAGGGAATAGAGTTGGTTGCTGGGCTACTCTCATAAAATTAACAGCTACTTGGGACAACAGGTACTCTGTCCAATACTGGATGCCCCATAATATGCAGTAGGTCACAGGGCTGGAAAACCCACTGCAATCTGCAATGGGAATGCCAAATAGTAGGGATCATAGGACAGATGCAACACTGTCAGTGCCAAAGTCTGCTAACCCAAACACACCAGTGTTCCAATACAACTGTAGTAACACTTATGTTTGCAAGGATATAGCTGCAGAGCACACAATCCCAGGGCTGTCACAAAGAACCTGGCCAAATGTCCTATTGTACACAAAATGCAGGTGTCACAGCAGGGCTTACACAGTGTCTGTCTGTCTATCTGCTGTGGATAGTGTGGGGAATTAAACCTCACCTTCCGGTGGCTCACTGGGCTAAGTAAGTTACCATGGTTAATGGTGCCGATGGTTCGAAGCTGGCTGTACCTACAACTTTTGCATGTCAGTTACTGGTACTGTAGGAGTCCTACAGACTGTTAATATGCCTCAATCTATTCATGCCAGAAATCTGGACAAAGGCAAAGTCAATGGGTGGCAGAGGGCCAAACAAATATACATTATACATGATCTGAGTGACCTAGTAAGGGGCTAGTATAAGAGCAGGTTGCAACAGGTCAGATTACCAGCAGGATTTGAAGGTAATCACTTACCTGTGTCAGTACTTTTCTGTGGGCTCCATGTATTAGTATATTACTAGGAAACCACAACTGTATGAGGAACAAGCAGACATATGGAGCGGAATGCTGGACATCCTGCAGAAACATGTACAGTAAGATGTATGTAGGCTTTCACCCTGTGTCTGCTGTTACAGTATGTACCCCAGTCACATCATACCCACAACCATTTACAGCAGGGAATCTGTGCAAAGCCATGAACAGTGGTGGGACAAAGGTCCAAATACAAGGAGAAGGATTAAGTAATGGCCAGACAAATGTATAAACTGCAGAGAATAACAGGCCATGCATTAACACATGGGTTTGCTGATGTGCATGGTGTCAGTAACTCAAATGTCTATCAGCATGTCTGAAAGTCAACCTATAATGATTTGCAAATAATGTACCAGAAATCTACAATGCTATCTACAACTTAACATTTATATACAGAACTCAATACATTTTATTACAATCATCACACTTGATAGGTATAAGATATATATATTATGTTCAGCACACAGCCAGGGAATGCCGTGGACAAAATATCAAGGAGGTGACTGTTGAATCAGGTGCAGCAGCCAAAATTCTGGACTGGAATGTAGGTAGGCTTGGCCTGGAGTCACTTTGTAAGTACTTATAGTCACACTGGGCATGATACTACACTTAACTAAACAGAGCCCATGTCTGATGCCTCATTTGCCTGAGGAACTGATATATGAAAATATGTGTGTGCATACAGGCAGCTATGTATACATATCTGTGTCTCCCTAACCCCCTCACACATGCTTACCCAATCTATCTGTATGTTCATAGGTTCATAAGTAGGTACTAGGCTATCGGCCCAAGGGCCTAAGTAAGCTTAGCCAACAACGTTCCCTGGCTTATGCCAACCCAAGAAAGTTAATTTCCTGTGCCCCTGTCGAGCAGAGCCACAGAAGTGATCCCGGGGTGTATTTCCTATTTCCCATCCACTCATCAAGAATTTTCTTGAAGAGTTGTTAAAGAGGAACTTTGCTTGACATGAATGGGTAGCTTGTTCCAGAGTATGGGAAGTCTCTGGGACAGGAATCTATCCCTCCAGCAAGTCCTGTTTCTTGTGGTGACAAGATTTACGTCCCTAGAGCATGTAGATCAGACGGATTGGGATTTCTTTAGGTGTAGCATGTCCAACAGCTCCGGATTTGACATAGCTTTATATGTTAGGCAGAGATCACATCAGAGTAAAGCTGGAGTTTTCTGAGATGATCAGTGTACGGCATTTGTTTTAGGCAAGTAATTCTCTTTGTGAGGTACTTCTGTGGCCTTTCCAGCTGCTGCAGATGTCTTGTGAGGTACATTCCAAAAGGGGCATTGTACTCTATAATGGGTCTAATGAGTGTCGAGTAGAGGAGAACAATGACCTCTTTTTTCATGGATGGGAACCCTTTTGTGATGAGGTGTGCCATGTAGAAGGATTTCCTGACTACTGTGGCAATGTGATTATCAAAGGAGAGACTACTGTCCACCTGGGTCCCAAGGTCTCTTATCACACATTCGGTGTTAAGAAGACTGCCACCTATGTGGTAGTTCATGGGTACAGAGTATTTATCAAAGGAGATAACAATGCACTTTTTGGCACTGAGCTTGAGGCCATGACTCTGACACCAGGCATCTGTCTCAGTGAGGCCCTTCTGTAGGATGTCCACATCATTTGGGGACTCAACTATAGCTCCTAGTTTGCAGTCATCTGCAAACTTTGTTAGCCAGAGGCCTTCTGTGTTAGCCTGTACTTCAGAGAAGTAGATACCAAACAGGAGAGGTCCTATGACTGAACCCTGTGGTACTCCACTTGACACTAGTTTGAAGTCAGATTTGGAGTCTGCAACTTTTACAGTGTGGGTTCTGTCAGTGAGTGAGTTGGCAATCCATCTTGTGACATAGGGATTTATACCTAGTTTAGTGAGTTTAGCTATAATTCCAGAATGGGGGACGGTGTTGAAAGCCTTGGCGAGATCAAGATAGGCTGTGTGAACCACCTTACCCTCATCTAAGGCTTTGGTGACTGCATCAAAGAAGTCGATCAGATTCAGGAGGCAAGATCTGCCTTTCACAAACCCGAACTGGGCGGGGTCCAGAGTTTGGAGGTCACCAATGTCTTTGTTTATGAATTCCATGATGATACATCCCATGGCCTTGCAGACCAGGCTCGTCAGGCTAATAGGGCGATAGTTCCCAGGATCAGTGGTGGCTCCCACTTTATGGAATAGGATAACTGTTGCTGTGCACCATTCAGTGGGCACAAAGCCTGATGTGAGGCTATTACTGAAAATGGTGCTTAAGTGGGGAGCCAGTTCGTTCTGAAGTTCATGTAAAACGCAGGCTGGGATGTTATCCGGTCCCATAGATGC